>NC_088132.1:21049340-21244102 GCF_036370855.1 Dromaius novaehollandiae
GGGCCTCTGAGTGCTACCATAAATTGCTTGGTGACATGACAGCCCATCCTTGTGCTGGCAGCTGTGTCTGTGCTAACTTCACCCCTTGCTTGGGTGTGCAGCAATCCTCTCCTTGTCTTGCCTGCATCATGCAGGCTCTCTCTGCATCCCCCCAAATGGGTTTGATTCTTTTCGGAGTACTTTGGGACAGTTGCAAATCTACTCCATATCAAAGGCCCTTCTTTTAAGGGTAAACAGATGTATCTTTTATGACTTAAACTGCCACAGGGTGGACAGGAGCTTCCTGTAAACAATTCTTTTCAGTTACTCACTGTACCAACTAGGCAGGTTTGAGGAGTTCCCCAGGAAATGCTACTGTAAGCAGGGTAAGATAGCAGTTGGGATTGACACAGACTGGGTGGGGAGTTTGGAAGGAAGCTGTATGCCTGGGGTGGGGGGTGTGCAAAGTACATGGGACCTGGTCAGTATAGCTTCGTGACTGATGTTTGCTATTCCCATCCCCAGCTTTGAGTAAAATGTTGAGGTGTTTATCATGTATGTGTTAGACTTTCATGAGAAAACACCTCTATTTTGTAACCTGCAGGTGGGTAACCAACAAAGACAGTCTGGCACCGGAGGATCCTTGTTTCTTCTGTGATGTTTGTTTTCGAATGCTCCATTATGATGCAGAAGGCAATAAACTGGGGGAGTTTCTTGCATACCCTTATGTTGATCCTGGGATTTTCAACTAGAACTGACATCAGCCAGAGGGAATTCAGTGAGATGCATCGATGAGTCTGTTGCTGTGGCTGTTAAAACCACTAAACAGCTTGAGTGTTTTGACTGCTGGCTTTTTGGGTTAGGCTTTCATGCCTCTGCTCTGAGGTGGAAGGAGCCCTTTGCACTTGAAGTCTTTTTAGTATGCTTCTTTTCTGACCAATAAATAAAAGTGTGATTGTTAAAGATGTTAGCATGGAAAAAATGTGCCCAGACATGCACTTTATTTTAATAAAATACACTTTTTAATATGCTTTGACTACAATATCGTTGTTTGGAGATTACAACCTTTGGAAAATCAGTGTGTTTAAAGAGTACCTTGTAAAACCAGTCAGTTTCTTGAGAAATTCTGCCCGTTCAGGTCTCTGTTAACTTCAAAGGATGAGAGTGTGGTCTTTGGACATCTTGCCTGGAAAACTCAGGCAGTTGTCATCTCTGAACAAGGGTGGATAGCAGTGCACTGAATTGTTTGAGAGGAGAATGCATTCGAAGAGATAGATCAAAGTGCCAATTAATTTCTAGATCTTTCCTTCAAAGAGAGGGTACTTGCTTCTGTAAGCTACTGTTGTCTTTGCCTTCTGACTCTGAGGACCAACCTTGTGAAGATTAAAATACACTTCACTGATTACTGAACTGTGGCCTGCCTTTCAAATAACTTGGTTAACAGTGTTTACAATGTATGTAATTTTAACAGTTTATGAAGTAGTGTTAATTGTGTACTTCTCCTTTTTAGTATTGTTCTGTTTGTTATTTTGAGTCCTGTTATTTTTGTTAAAATGTGACCAATTTGTACTTATTCTGATAATTTGATGTTATGCTGGTACACTGCTTGCCGCAGCAGACTATACGTACCTAGCGTCTTGCTTTTTAATGTTGTCTGCAATTCAGAGCAGTTCGGTGGAGATTTTTCCTGTTTAGGGAAGCTAGTAACACTAACTGCTTTTCTTGTGTGAATTTGAGAGAGTTCTTAAAAAAAAAAAAAATTGTGCTTAGTGTCAAAGACATCTTACTATGATAACCTGCATATAGAACCACATTTGACAAACCAAATTCTAATACTGAGGTCCTGTGACCACAGATCATGCAAATGGCTACTTCATTATTTTAGATGTCTTGAAACAAACGTGTTTCAAATAAACTGAATCCTGCAAATCATTATCAGTGAGATAGGACTGCTTTCCAGTCGTACATTGAGTTTTGTGAACATGCACCTTTTTTTTTTTTTTTAAGACAAGAAAAAGAGAATATGAAAAAAACCCACATCACCTCTAACTCAGTCAGCTATTGGTCTGCTTACTTTGAAAACAAAGTAGTGAACCTAGCACTTAAAACAGAAAGTAGTGAGGTATGTGATAGCTTTTTGTCTGTATGATAGTCCTTTACAAGTTTGGAAAAGTGAATGCCCTGCTCACCATGTCAAATGTTGCAAGTTAAACTATGAGGGGGAGGCCTTCACTGGGAATAAGTTATACCCACTATTATTTAGTATTCTAGCTCAGTTACTTATGCAAAGCTCTTTTAAGATTTTCATAGTTGCTGTCTAGAAGTTAAATCTGTAAAGGCAGGAATAGCAAACACGTTTGAGGTATTTAGGCTTTATCTGCTATTCTGTCTCTCTTCAAGCTCGACTGCCTTGTGGTGCTATAAAAGCGTCTTAAAAAATCCACCAGAGTATAACCCTGATAGCAACTTTAATTTTTTCCTCATCAGTGCTACTCTTATCTTCCCTGACCCGCTCTTCTTCAGCTGTCCCTTGTTAACATATGGGCTGTCCAGTCCTCTTGGGCATTGGAACTGTGATCAGATAGACAGCTGGTGTAATTTCTAAAGCTATTGTTTGGTTGTTTGGTAGCTTATCACGCTGAATTTTAAGAAGGCCAGCAGTAGGTTTTTAGGCTTTGTTTTTTTAGCAGTAGGGGGAAGGGGAGTGACAAGACAAGAGGAATCCAAAATGTGCACTTAATCTTTAACTAGACTAATTTACCCCTGTATGTTATCCTTCACCCAAGCCATTTACCTTCTTTCCAGTAAAAAGTTATGGTCAAAGATGTGTCAAAATTGCTTTATCTGCAAGTTAAGAAATCTTGTTTGGGCCAGTCCCATACTTCTAGTGGGGGAAGGAGAAGCTGGCAACAGTTCTCGATGTGGGCAGTGAGTGTATCTGTGCTTAATTACAAAATGGGGAAGAGCTCATCTTAGAAGCTGCTGTATGGTGTGTTCTGGTTCTATTTCCTATTGAATGATTCTGCTAAAATGACAAATGAAACAAAAAGGTTGCAATAAATAACAGTTTTTAAAGATCCTTTAATTCCCAGGAGCTGTCACAGGACAGCTGGATCTGGTTTTGATTTAATGTTTCCTTCTGAATGAGTCCTCTGAGTGAAATCCACTATTGGACCCAGCTGTCCATTCATAATTAAATTTCTGTGACACCAGATGAGTATTTGTGCTTTGGCTACTTGTTAAATGCTGCTAGCATTTAAATGATCACAGCTTTGAAGTAGGCTTATTAATCTATAATGGAAAAAAAAAGAATAGACTTCTTTTAATAATCTCTTGTCTATGTGCTTTCAAAAAAGAAAAAAAAAGGAAGAACAACAGTTCCTTTTCTTATGCCTTATTAAAATGAACTGGATATAAGGGGATGTAACTTGGAAATATTTGGGGTCATATTCAAATGAAATTTTAAGGACCGTGCCTGCTGGCATGTGCAGATTTGTGTGTGCACTTACTGAGATGCAAAAAAGCTGGAGTATTAAAAACAAGTTGAGGCTAGGCATAACTATATATTAAAGAAGTGTTTAATAAAAAGGTCTTAGAATGATCTTTTAATCCTTCTATGAGAGTTTTCTCTAAGGGGAAAAGTAGTGTGCTGAAATCTTTTCTTCTTGAACATTTCCAAAACAAATTTGAGAGCATGGAGTTAGAGCACTCTAGACAGAAGTCCTCTCGCTCCCCCCCCCCCCCCCCCCCCAAAGAAAAGACATTAACCGAAATTGCTGGGTTCTGTTTTTTGTTTTGAGCTTTTTAAAGGCTTGGTAATTTGGCAGTGTGAACTGTTGTAAGTTACCTCAAACTTCCAGTCTTGGAGTTTCTCTTGTAATAAAGGTTTAGCAGTGCCAGTGAGACAGAACGCCATTTATTGTGCTGAGGAAAAGAGGAGGCCCCTCTGATTTTACTGCTGGTGTAAAGTTTTAAAGCAAAATGTGATTCCTATAGACAGCATCACTTTGCAGGTACTACCTGGGCACTTTTAACACTGTTACAACAACCCCTAGGCACTTGAATTACAAAACACTGTGCAGCCCTGTTGAGTTGCTTGAGCTATAGTAAATTTAACTCTGGAAGTAGGGGACTCTACTATCAAAACTAATCCCACTCCAAGTTTTGTGTGTTAACTGTGTCTTGTCCCCTTTCTGCAAAAAGGAAACACCTTGTTCCTTGGGAGATTACAGAAGTTTGACTTACCTACTTGGTTCTCAGCTCATGGAAGTGGTATATTTTCTTGAGACGCAGCTCATGGATAGCATTGGTCAAGATGCTTAAGCATCCTGAAAAGTGAGGTGGTCATTCTTGGAGTTGATGACATTCTGTGAATTTAGGGTATTTTCTCCTGGTTTGTAATTCAGACAGTAAATGGGCAGTAAATTCAAGCAGTAGAAGCCTGAGCACCTGAATGGATAGTGTGTTACAGTGCCTTGCAGGGTACAAGGAGAGTTTCATCTTTGTCTTCATCTCAGCTCTTTGCAGCACTGGAACAGCTGACCCGCTGTCTGTCAGACAGTTGTGATACACAGGTGTGTTTTAGCTCACTACGCTTTCTCCTAGTAATAAGACTGAGAACAAGGTATCTGGCATGCTTGTGAAATACACAGTGCTTCTTTTTTGGTCAGAAGGCCTTGGGTATAAAGGAATGATAAATACCATATATTGCCTATGTGAGAATTCCCATTTATTGTGAGTGAAGATCTTTATAGAAAAAAACTTTTGTGGGAGAAACATGTTCTTTTACTTTCCCAAAGCACTAAAATACTTTTTGTGACTAGCTGGGTATAAAGGCAAATTCTATTCAGCAATAACCACCTGTATTTGGAAGCTGAAAGAGAATGCTGTTGTATGTTGTACATACATGTACAGACATGTTTGTCCCCTTAACAGTAGTCTGTTGTAAAACACTGCAATTGCTGTAACTCAAGATTTGTGGAAGCCAAACATCATGACTACCTGCTAAGAAGAACTTCAGACTGGGAGCTGTCAAGGCTATTGTTATTCCAGGTTTGACTCAAGGTACAGTTTTCAAGAGCTGCAAGCTATTGAATTTTGCTATGCAGGCACTTTGTTTTGTCGTACAACTATATATTCATTATGCACGTGAAGAGCCTTCCAGCGATCTTAGTGTTGTTTTGTAACTACTTGCATGTTTTTTCCTGGGGGAAGGGAGGGTGCAAGGAGCTTCACATATGCAAAATCTAACTATATTGATGCAAACTAAAACTTTTCCCATACTGAGGTTTAACTTCCAGTAATCACATAAGTGGATTCTGCTCTGTAAACACAGGCTTCAATATTTAAATCATTAACCTTTTTAAAGGCCTGTAGCTTGAGACTTTTCTCAAGGCAGCCATCCTTACGATAGTGCTACTGTAGTTCAGTGTATTGCTTTCAGTAGTAAGTTAAGTCCTGCAAGTCTGTATTTGAAGGGCTTCTGCAAAATAATTAGCAGAATAAAGGCCTGTATAGCATGTTCTGCATTAACTAGTATGACATGGTAGTTCAACTCTGAAGTGTTTTCTTAAGCTTAAAAACCAAATAGTTTTTACTGAGTGGTAACTGGATCAAGGCGTATGTATAGAAATAGATCAGTCCATCCTTCAATCCAGCTGCCTCCTGGAGTTTTTGTAGTTTGTAGCACGGAAGAACTCGTTTTATAAGCTGTTTGGATGACTAGCTATGGGTGTCATCAAAATTTAGACTATCTGACCTACCTGTAACTTATGTATCTTCTCTACCTGTGCCTCCTCACCCCCAAGCTGTCTTCAGCCTGAGCCTATTGAATCTATGTGACATACTAAAGAAAGGATGTCAAGGGCCTTATATTTAATATGTGAGGGCCTCTGCCTTTCTTGGAATATGCAAATCAGTATATTAAAACAGCAAAACTTTGCATATGAGGTTTTTTTTTTATTATTTTTTTTATGCCACTGCATGTTTTGTACAAAAAATAGTTTATGAGCATGCTTCTCTGAGCAAGATGTAAGCCTTCCCTGGACACTCTTCACACCTCTTTCCCTCCTTGGTTAAGACAGCGGTAAAGATAGCATACAGAGTTTGCAACCTATGGCAGGAAGGTGGTAACAATCAGTACAGATATATACATGTGCATGTGTTTCTATCCCCTGACGTAGAAAAAGTGATTAAAAATGGTGGTGGGGTACTATGGCAGGGTAGGGGTAAAACCATCTTTGCATATATAAAACCTAAACTACTCAGTGTAGTGAATTAGTCTTCAGAAGGCATGCAGAGTTAATGTTAAGAAGCTTGGTGTATAAATTCAGTAAAACAGGCATCTAAATTCAGCTGCTGGCAAGTAGTGCTGCTTAAGTATAATGTAATTACCAAAGTATAATCTTGCCTATTCTTAATATTGCAGCCAGTTTGCAGATTAATGAAACTTAGGTAATAATGAAACAAAGGTAGTAAGGTAATAGGTTCTGGTAAGGACAGCATGCAAGCAATAAACAGTGTTCAGGTGTACCATTACACAAGTGGTCAGTTAAGAGTTAGTCAGACTACTTCAAACAGGCATTAGCAGCAGCCTATCTATAGTAACTTCATGTTGCACACATGACAGGAGGAGTGGCATATTTAGCAGAAAAAAAACAGTCACCTTCACAGATTATGGCCAAGTTAAACACAATCAATGCAGTAAGTAGTGCAAACTAGCAAAGGTGATGAAATAACCTTTGTCAAAGAACAGCATTTTTAAACAGAATAAACTTATGACTGATTGTGCAGTAAATATCAGATACTAGAGTTCTGGATTGGGGCCTTTTCCTCCTTTCTTCTGCATCTCTGGTCACTAGTGAGGGTTGTTTTGGGTTGTTGTTTTGAACATAATTGTGAATAGAAGGGGAGGCTGGGCTATGACCCTGAAATAAGATTAGTACGCAGTTTGCTTTTCTGGCCTACTGTTAGAAAGAACATGGATAGTGCTACAAAGATGTCTTTTTAGCCTTTCAGAATTAAGAGGAGGAGAAATTACTTTAGAATATGTAGTACTGGACTTCAGTGCAAAAAAAAAAAAAAAAAGTGTTAATCTCACAATAAATGTCATCTTCAGCTTCTGGAAAACAGAAAAGTTTGAGAAGAGTAATAGAGGAATTAGAACTTCACCTGGCCTAGTTCATGAGATATGTAGGATTGAAATTGTTTGTTTCCTATTACTGAATAGCTAATTGTTGCTAAGTGCCAATTACTACTATAAAAGCAGAACAGCAAAGTAAAGATTGTACCAATCTGCTGAAATTTGAAATGGGAAAAAATTTGTATTCGATGCCATCCACAGCAGTCCATATGCCTTGTTTTATGTGTAAGCAGAGGTCCTCCTTCCTCATAATGCCATGGTAAAAAGCAGACAGGCTGCCCGACAAGGCTGTGGCAATTTTACAAGGCTCATAAAAAAGAAATAATGACTTTCTATTACTTGATACCATGCTGTTTTGGTGGTTCTAGAATACTAAAAGTTTTTGTTGGTGAGTTGTTGGTGTGAGTTAAACCTTCACAAACACTGGCCTGAAGGTGTAGTCGTGTTTTTCTGCTGCTGCCTTGAAGGTGATACAATACATGGCAACTAATTTCTAATCTGGGTGTCCTCTGTCAAATACTATTTTCTAGTCATATACAAATTTCTCCTAGGTCTGATGTTAAGGCAAGGTGCATATTTCATGAGGAACTTTTCAGTATAGCTCATGCATATCTCATGCCTTTCACGCCTTTTAAGACTTCCCCTAAAATTTCTCACTGCAAGTTTTACAGAAACAAAGTTACAAATTCCCAAGTTCATGCCATGGTCAAGCTCTCCTTTCACAGTTGAAACTAAAACCAGGTAGTTATAATCCATAGGGATATGTTAGTTTATACAACTTATTAGGAGCCAATTTCCTTACATCAGTTTAAATTCTTTAATTTTAGAAACTGTTCAAGACTGTCTTCCAACTAAGGTGTATCAATAGGTTCAGTGAAAACACCAGAGTTTTCTAGTATACTTAAATGAAAAGCAAACCATGAAAAGTCACATAGCAGTAAATTGGCACAATGTTTTGCAAGAACAGAACTAAACTTTTTTAAAAAAGTGATCAAGTATACCCATACATTAACATTTTAACAGCTATAAAAAATGCTGCTTCCAACTCCTACAAAACACAGTGTAAAGACATCCTGACAAGTGTTGAAAAACTATGCACAAACAGGTCAGTATTATAGAATGGGAGGAGGTTTTATACAAATGAAGCAATTAGGCAGTTAAAAGTATTTACACTTTTTCCTGCTATTAACTAGACAAACATACAGTAGTCAAATAAAAATATACTACAACTCTAACTCATGTAACATAAGCATTTGTTTTCTAAATGGAATTTTGTCTTTATGTTTTGAAATGTGTTACCTGTTAATACTGGACGAAACTATTGGCAAAAGTGTTTAAGTACTTTTAAAACCAAGATTAAAGGGTCTTTTATTCCACAAAATTTAACATTAAAATACTATGCTTATAAAATTATTTAAAGCTTTCAGCAGTCTATAGATTTCAAATGCAAAACTTAACAATCTTCTTTAATCTTATTAAAAAAAACCACTCCAGTTGTGTCATTTGTTTTCAAAGGCAGATTCTTTTGATGTTTTTTCAAGCTCTCTCTCTTCACCAGATGTCCTAGAAATATAGTAAAGCAGTATTAATGACCATGTAAAAAAGCTGAGAGCAAGTCTTATTCTAGATTACAGGAGTTTACTAGAATAAGCGATGCTGATGTACATTCATCAGTAGATGAAGTTTGGAGAACTGAAGCAGTTAGCAATGCCAACTGTCTACCTTTTCTCTTAAGATGCCTGCCCTAAACATTAAGGTAAGCCAGCAGTTGATTGATACTGCATTAATATAACACCAATCTGTGAACGGCAGTCATTCAGAGGTTGATTTGTGTTCCATTCAGGTGCTTCTCCTTAGTCTGCTGCAAAATATATGTTAGCTTATGGGAAAAAGAACCCTGTTTTTTTTTTTTTATGTGAGATATGCACATTTAACATACATTACCAATTGTGACTTTTCTTAGTACCAAGGGAAAATTCAACATGTGCCCCAAACTTTAAGAAAGTAACACAAGGAAGCAGTATATACCCCTATCAACACAGAACAGAAAGTGGTTCTTAAGCACCAGTCACTCTGGACATACCAAGTTATGCAATTCCATTGTCTTCCAAAATTACTGAATTATTACATCTTCAGAAAGGTATGAAAACATCTCCTTTCTAACAAAGAAAGTAAAGGTACAGTGCTACTTATAGTTCAGAACTGAGACAGCTGTGTGATTTGAGAAGAAATCTGCAAGCAATTTGCTTAGATGCAATAGAGTAATTGTTGAAATGTTTGGTATGTTCATGATTTGTTCATATTTATTTTGCCTACCAGTGTCTCTCCTTTAAACAACTTAATACTGCAAATAATTTATGAAAAATAATGAATCTAAGTTTGTATGATGGACAGAGATGCCAGACCAGGCTTACCTGAATTTGGAACACGTATGTGGATGTGTTTCTCAACATGCAAGGTGTTTATTAAGAGGGGGTACGAATGACTTGGCTAAGCAAGACAGCTCTGTTTTATGTATATTGTTTGACCACAGATGTAAGCTAAGCCCAGAGAAACTGCTCTCAAGTAGTCATACAAGAGTTAACATAAACTGGATTGATTTCTGTTTAGATAAGCCAAAGAATGCATTAGGATAGTGTACAGTTCAAGCCAATGCGAACACTTGCACCCATTTAAAGAGACAAATGACTATTAGCAGAACTCAATACCCCCCATTAGCTCATTCATGGAAGATAAACCTGCAAGTTTTACAGGTACAAGTGCAATTACTGAAATACTAAAGATATAAATTGACTTGTCTATAAGTTGCTTTTTTGAGACACTGTATTAAACAGCCTGTTCTAGGCATGATGTTTAAGTATCTGAAGTATCTGCCTTTAATTTGTTTTGACCAATATCCACTGGAGTGTCATGTATGCACCCAAATATCCTTATTCTTCTAATTGCAAATATAAAAGACAAACTGACTATGTGTCTGCCACTGCAAAATCCAACTGTTGTCAGGTTCTGCAGGAACAGGGAAGGGAGCAGGCCATGAAAATTTTTGCTTTGGAGAACCAGTTCTTAAATAGTCATTTATTTTCAAATGCTTGACCAAATATTCCACTACTGAACTGCTTGTTACTGATTTCAAATAAATCAGGTGTTGCACTGCATTAATACTGTATTGTATTTTGGCCAAGTCACCTATTTAAGCAGCGTACTGTGCTGCATAACTTGGGTTGAACACCTATGCTTATCTCTTAATTATATGCCTGTAACATGCCACTCATTCAGGCAGAATGAGAATTTGACATTCTTATCATCAACTGAAAAATCCCAAGTATCATTCTTGAAAGTTGTGCAATCAGAAAGCAGTAGTTCCACAGCTACTTCTCAGCAAAAATCATATTCCTCTAAAAAACCAAAAAACACTTTACCCTATTGCAAATAATAGTCAATATTCCACTGATATGTAGAGTTTTAACTTGGCAGACAGCCAAAAGAATGCTGGGGAAGTGTAGGTTCCTCTGGCCTGGTTTCAGAAGTATGAGAACAGTGATGGAAAGAAAGCTTTCTTCAGCAGATACAGCTGGACAAGAAGAATCCATGATCACAAAGTGCAGAGTGCTCTGAGAAAATGAATTAGCACTGCAACAAAACAATTCAGCTCAAGCTTGATTTTAGGCCTTTCCCTCATTTTTCACAAAATTGTTAAGTATTCCTTATGTTCCTCAAGAGGAATTGGTTTGTGTCTCTTGTTTACAAAGTACTACCTTATAAGGCAGAAGAAAGGGACACAGAGTTGCTTTTGCAGTGGGGCTAGGGTTAAATTTTACCTCCAAAAAAAACAAGCATTCTTATGGCTTTTTGATTGGAAACGATAAGGTAAGTGTCTCACCTTCTGTAGAACTGTCACACTTAAAGAGTTCTGAAATTTCACAGGCATAAGTTCTAGCATGCAGTTTACCTGCATTTGGGCAATTCTATAGCTACATTATAGAAAACTGATTAGAGTAAATGGCTTTGCCACTGATTTGAATAAATGATATTACAAAACCTTGATAAATCCTGTTAGTGTCTGTACAGTTTCATTCAGACATCCTTTGCTTCCAACTCAACAACACTGAGTAGTCTAAAATACAGAAGGTGTATACTTTGCTCTGGCTCACTGCAAGCTGTTTTTCCTCCTAACAGCCCATCCCTTAAAGTTTCCTCTATGTACACTGTAGAAGTGAGTGAAGTAATTTTTGAAGTGTTCATTCAAAACCTGAGCAAAATTAACATGCTATTATTCTTCTGTACAGTTCAGAGAAAACCCTGTAAAGAAAACAGCAACTAAACATGATTAAGTAATTAAATCTGTGGATGTTTTATTTATGTTGCTTTGCTATAGCAGAACAAATTCTTGTTCAGTAGTTAACTCACTTTTTCTTACTGCCAGCTTCATGCTTATCTTTCTTTTCCTCAGTGTTCTCTCCATTGTGTTGTGTCTGGCTGGTGTCTTGAGTTTCAGACCCTCCATTGAGTACCTTGGAACCTTTAAAATCAAAGGGGAGGGAGAAACAGTACTGCAGAAAGCAAAACTCTGGTAGAAGATGACCCAAAGAGTTTCTCCACTGTTTGTCGTAAACACTACAAATGTCTTTCTCTGATCTTGATACCTAGCTGCTGAAACAGTATAAAATGCAAGAACTGATATGGTGTCAACTTCTGAAAATTCCATCTGCCTAGCCTCCTCCCATGATTTTTCTTATGTAAAATGATGTGATCAGCATATATATTTCAAGAGATTCCTGGTTCTTTCTGTGTTTTGCCAGACTGCAGATAGTAAGGCTAATGCTTATTTATATGCCAAGCAGTGAGAAAATAGCACATAGGCAGCAATAAGTTGTTTATTCTGTAGCCAGACAACTTTTGGAAATTTCTGATACTTTAACTGAGAGAAGTTATTAGTTCCATGGATCCTCACTTATTTTCAACTCTAATGAATATGTATATAATCAAAATATGACACTTTATCTAGTAAGTCATTACATCAGTTAAAGTAAAAAAGTGTAGTGTTTAACAGTAACATAACTATTTGAAGAGTAAACATATCCATCATGCAGTTGTCATAAGCATGAAAATATACTATGTAGTTAACTCAAAGAAGAAATATCTATCCTTTTCTCAGTTACTGTGATGAATAAATGTTTTGCTCTGCTATTACAAGTGAGTGAATTTTGAGTGAATTGTTGTGCAATGTCATTCTAGGTTTAAGTCAGAATTGACACTCCATTTTATTCAAAATTATACGTTTACAAAAAAAGAAATCTCTATTAAACTACCCTGCTAGTACAGGAAAAATACAAAACGCTATTCTTCTCAATATTTACAGGCTAAGAAGGTAATAAAAAGCAGGAAGATGATGCTCTAGCAGTTAGATCTATTTTTACTTGCTCTAAATGAGTTTGAATTTAATTGCCATGAGAAGAATTCAATGAAATAATATGAAGGCTATAATCACCTTGTAACAGAGTAGAGAGATGAAGAATTAGGAATTAAAGTAGCAAATGAATTGCTCTTACTTTTTATTATTTTATTGTAATTGTGGTACTTGATAGTGAAAGTTCAGCAGAATGCAGCAGTTCAGTTTTTAAAATGGCAGAGGAAATACCAACATGAGAAACTAGGATTTCTCTTAGTGGCAAAGAGAAAAATCCACTTCCATGAGGTGTCCAGCTACTCTGAATAAGCTTGTTATGCCTCCATTTGACTGACAGACCAAATTCTGCCCCAGCGTTTTCTGCTTTTCTACATAGGAAAAATGGTGAGTGGCTTCATTAGTCATATCATTCACCTTGCAGTAAGTCTTCAGTGTAGATTCTTTATTCAAATACTTAACCATGTCTATCACTGGGGTTGGGAAGAGTCTTACATGTGGAAGTTTCACTACATCACACATTGCTTTTATCTCACCATAAAATATTAAGGTAAGTTCTAAGTCCTTCTTTGCTTCCTTAGTAGTTACAAATACAGTGGTATTTCAACTACAATTAAAATGAATCCTTAACATCCTCAGTCACCTCAATTACAGCAGCTTGTTTATTCCAGCTCAAGGTGCCATAGCCTTCAAACAGTTTCACTGAATTCTTCTCTCAGGATTCAAGTTCAAAGTAAATCAAAATTCTGTCCACTGCTTGTGGAGATAAAGGATCTAAACGATTTTAATAGAAGAATACAATTCCTACATCTTCAGTGATCTAACATCTTTGGAGCACAGCTTTCTAGTATGTTTACCTCTGTTTGTTCCTCTACACAAGAGTATCTTGGTACTATATTCCCTTCATAAAGGTGGGGTTATTTTTAACAAGTTATTGGGTAGTATTTTTACTATGGAAAAACTTTCAATATTGTGCTGTACTTCATTTCATGACAAGAGCTCCTGATTAAGCTTGCACAGTACTGCCAAGAGCATAAAGACTTTTACTTCCCAATGACAAATATTCCTTTGCTGTTAGACTGCCTCACTGTTACAGGGTCCCTGACTATGCTACTGTTCACACATCATGAAAGTGCGTGATGCAGACGGCTAGAAGCTGCTGCTACATATAGTAGCATGCATGATATAGGAAGAGACTAGTAGAGGGAATTAAGCAAAGAAAAGGTAGAAACATAAGCACCAAAAAGTCACTTGAAGGAAAGGAGGTAGTATGTTGCTCTACCTAATATTTAATCTTTTTTTTCCCCCAAGCTAGTGAAGTTAAGAAATTACGAAGTAAGAAGTGCTGCATTCTCACTTTTTACAAAAGCCATTCCCTTGAAGCAATAAAGACAACACAGCCATGAAAATATTCACAAATTTTACCCTTGAACTTGAAACTTAGTTATAACAATATTATTTTTGAGTATTTTAGATAGTATGAAGGTTTTAACAGATAGTTAGAATTCCTGCTAACTTCAAACAATGTTTGAAGATGCTCAACATGAATGGAGATTGAGTGAAAAGAAACAAAACCTAAACACTTAAGAACTTACCTGTTTGGTCCTTTTCCATTTTTTTGTTTGTTCCTTTCTTCCACTGTTCTTTGGTTTTGTTGGCTTCCTCATGCTGTTTCTGCTCAGCAAGTGACTTATTTAGCACTTGGGAGAGAACAGAATCTCCTTCCCCAACTAAAAACATGGTCTTGAACTTGTTATATAGCATTGTAGATTTCTCCATGATAACCTGGCTACCTTTGAATTTCCGTATCTAAAACAAAAGCAGTAAAACAAATCAGCTGTTTACATACCTGTGTACTTTCATGAAGTGCTAGATGAAATTCTTAATTTAATTTATTTTGCTTAAAACTGAAAGATTATGGACTTTTACATACTGTAAAGTAGTAAATAAATACAATTTCTTAAAAGAAAATACATGTTTATCTTTTGAAATTATATTGAATAATATTGTAGATCTCACCTTCTTTAGAGTCAAGATCATCTCTGTATGTTTTTGAGCTTGCTGCATTGTGACTTGAAGGGATGCAAGCTCATCAAGAGCCTCAATACATCTGTTCACATCCTGTATATAAATAAGTTGGCAGTTTGAAGGGTTAGCTTAAGTGCTAATAATCCTTAATTAGCCACCCTAAATTCTTTTCCATGCTTACTGGTACTTGCCTATAATATCCTTAATTTGACTATGTACTTAAGTTTAGAACAATTTACACAATCAAACCTGCAAACAAAAATTACCACTGGGTGCATTTCAGCTATTACCATGCCAAAGACACATGCTATTTGAATAACTATAATTAATAACAATTTTATGCTTTCATTATGCAGCCTCAAAGTTCATGCTACTTTTGCAGTTTCAGTACTTTAGCGCCTAAAGTTGATTCTCCAAATGTTCAACCCTTTCTGTATGCAATTTTTTCCCAACTGATCAGCCACTGAGAAGCTGGCAAAGCATCTTAAGTGGACTGCAGGTAGTACATAGAACTTTATCTTCATAGTCTTTTGACTTAGAAAAATAGATAAATGATGCACTACACAAGAAACTCAGGAGTAACAATGTGATCTTTTGATCCATTTCCAAAACCCAGTGCACTAAAATCTTCTTAGAGGACCTCTAAGTCGTAACTGTCAGTTGCCTTTTCTTCAGCTACTCTTGCTTATTTCATTTTCTATTTAGAACTAAGAAGATTCATTTCCAGCACAGGTCATGATAATAATCTGTATAGTTATACAAAGTTTTAGCTTCTGTTCTCAAGGGAAGTATGAAAAAATCCCCACATCAGGGCTACTTTACATAGAATTATTATTATGTTTACTTAATAAATATGATTATGATAAATTAAGTGTTCTTGCTCTAACTCTACAACCAATTTTCCTCTTATTCGTATTTTAAGATGTTTGTTTTATTATGTCTCTGAATTTAAGATTGTTGTTGTTTCTTTTTTTTCTTAATTATTATTTCAGGGAAATTTATTATCTTGATACACCAATAGAGTGATATACTTGGGCTAAAACATTAAGTTGGGATGTAAAATTTTGAACTTTAAGGAGAATTATTTCAAGTCCAAATATCTGCATTGCCTTAAATAAAATAGCTGAAGGACAGGCCATACTGAAAATGAAAGTTTTGTGCTCAACTCTGACAGCACAACTGCCCGAGTTGAAACAGCTTTCTGCTGCTTATGCTACAGTGCTTCTCTACTTAAATGGCCTTCAAGAAATGAAGTTTCATGAAATCAAAGGCTGAACCCCTTTCAATACTCTCCATGTGATTGTATTCTGAGATGACCACATTATCAGTCAAAGAAAGTCAGTACATGGAATGGAGAAGGGGGCTGGGAAGAATAAGTTCTTCTACGTGTTTTATTCAATTTTGTAAATATACGTGGTCTTCAAAGGTTTGCATCCCCTGGAAGATCTCAGAAAAGAGACTGGTTAAGTATTTTTGGTCTGGTCCCATGATTTGAGCTTTCAATTACTGGGGGGAAAAGAAAAGCAAACCAGAACAAAGACATTGATACCTTTGAATTCTAATTACACCTTTGAACTCTAATAACACCTTCTAAAGCACCAAAGGTCTAGAAATTAAAATAGGCTTAAAAAGAAAAGGTTGGGGGGAGAAAGCTCTATTCCTTGAAAAACCTGCCTAGATGACAGGCCATGTTAGCAGATGAGGGCCTCTGCCACTAGAGCAACTACCAACATTCGTTGCTTCCTTCTGGTGCCCCTGCATGGCTCAAGCTCAGCTGGCACTGGTGCTTTATTTGACTGAATTTTGTCTGAATGTTTCTGGTTAAAAATACTTCATAATAAATTTACCAGAAACAAGTTTCAACAATCTACCTTTTAGTGTTTATAGTACCCTCACTTGAACAGTATAGTTATCTTTCAAACTGAAGAAGTTCTTTTCCTTCTCAGAATGTTAATTAAGAGAAACATGCATGCCAAAAGTGTTTCCTGCCAGAACTGAACATATATATGTTAAAAAATATATACTTACAAGATTATCAATTTTCAGCGAGTTTTTAATTTCTGCATGTATCCTTTGAAGCCTAGAATCCATTGATGTTTCTAAAGATTAAAAATAGTATGCATGAATATTTGTTAATCATATCACATTTGTTTTTGCAGAAACCCTTCTGCAAATCTGAACTTGACACAGAATAAAAAAAAATGGACAGGCAAACCACATCAGATAACCACAACAGGCACACAGATACACTGTAGGGCTTACAATCAAAAATAGAGTACATAGCTTTTTTTCAACTGGACACTATTAGCAACATATATACTTTTCTCCTTAGGAGTTATAAGTTGAAAATAATTTTCTGTTATAATATCCAGCTGTCACCCTCTATTTGTCCACGAGGTTAAAAGGACGTTTCACTAAATACTAAGAGTTAAGAAGTTGGAAAGCCTTTGATCAAAGGGTATCTGGATATTGATGCTTTTCTTTTTTCAGTAAGCTGGACAAAACCATTTAAGTCACTGTCCAACTCCATCCAATAAAATGTTTTGCAATACACATGATCTAACAGGTTTGCAAGGCAAATGAAGATGCCATCTCTAATTCACTTGTGCTGAATGCCTACGTGGATTTTTGTCATGTGCAAGTGACTACATCCTGAACAATACTGCAGGCAAACCGTTTTTATACAAGTCTAGTCTGTCTTGGATGCATTTAGATAAAACTCTCTCCCCTGCCAACATTGGAACTGGTTGGAGTCCATGCCACTGGATCTTTACTATGTAACGGATTAAAGCTAGCGGTAGTTTGGACTGCCCTTAAAGAAAAACAGCTAAGAAGGAAGTACTAAAAAGGGAAAAGACTTATCCTTATGAAAGTCTGACTTAGTGGACAAGACCACAGTGACCATCTAAGCACAGTGAGCATCTAAGTTTCTTGCTTAGGAAAAGGTAATTTCTAGACACTTAAAGAGCCACTTCACATTATTCTGCTATGAGACAACAGACAGGAAAAAGTGAGAAGAAAGAACTAAAATGATTCAGTTCAAAGAATCAGAACTTTTGCTTCTTTTTCACCAACAGAAGTGATCATCGGGAAAGGTTTAAAAGCTCAAATGACAATAAAATGGGAATACTGAAGACCTATTCTAATGCACTGAGGCAACAATGTTGAACAAGAAGGCACAGCTTCACAGATCTGAAGGAAACGGTCGGGGTTCAAACATACTGGACTGAGATCTCAACAACCCTACACCCCTTTAACAGTAAATTGTCTTATCCAGATAGGTATTTCTGTTCAAAATTTAAGATGACCAGAAATATCTGTTTAGCTTCTTTACACTAACCTCTCTTCTTCTCCATCTTCTTAACTTCTGGTTTCTTGCTTTCTTCTTTACTCTGCCTATCAAAAATGTTAAAGTGTTTTAACAACATTGTCTTTTAAATAAAAAAGACTGAGGAACAGACTATTTTTTTTTAATGAGATGCAATATTTTAGGTACTGTCTCAGTCAAACATTAGCACGTTAAAACATAAAAGCCAAACCCTGATTTTCAAAGACTGCAATAAATTATTGAAATTTATTTATTCATCTAAGATACTGCAGATAATAAATCCTCCTCCCTGACAGATGGTTTTTCCTAGAAGCAGCAAATTACAGTATTTTAAAAACAAGACATATTTCCAAGTTGTATTATCTGTTTTGGTTGCATGTGAAATTTGTCAAACGGCATTGTATAAAACAGATTTATGGAGAGAGAAAATATTTTGAATAGAATGACAAAGAAATTTAAAACTGTCATTTAAATTTACCACAGGGAATTATAGAAAGAGACTGATCTTTCTTGAATCAGTTCTATGTGACTTATTTTCTCATGTAATCAACAGTTAGGCATCCTACAACTGACTGTAATATATCAATGATAATTTAAATATTCCTGAAGCAAATAATAAAGGAAGAAGGTTTATTACAAATTCAATGAAGTCTTCTGGCTGTTTCTCTAATTACCTCACTAAAAATAAAACCAGGACTCAGGAAAATACAAAGCTTGGTTCCACCTTAGTTACAGGAGAAACACGGACATCATAAAAGCCTTTCAAACAAGCTTTTTAACTCTTTATTCAGAAAATATCATGAAACCCTGTTTAACAACTCCTCAGTCTTGTCTTATTGAGGAGTTTCAGAGTTTCACTTTATAATTTGTATATTTCAGCATGTTATGATTAAATATTTTGTAACCGATTTTCCTGACATAACAATATGCATCCAGAATTTGTTCAGTCCTGCACATCTGACATTTTCTATGTTCCTTTCATTTTCTATCCAATTACAGAATCAAAGATTTTCAAACACATAAGATTTTACTTCAGTTGGCAACTGCATAGACTCATGCCCTTTAAAAAAAGTGAGATTTCCATGGCTTTTGCAAAAAGCACTATTAGGCTTATATAAATATTAACACTAATGAAGTAGTCACAGACTGGAAAATGGACATTAAAGTGATAAGAAAAGTAACCCCCCCCAAAAAATCAGCCTATATTCAGTATATTAATATAGGAACTTGAAGGCAGACAGCACAAAAGGAAAAAAAGTCTTTTCACTTTTAATTAGTATTAAGTTTTGTGCTTAATATTAGTCATGAACTATAATCAAAGCTGTGCAGTCACTAAGATAATTGGCTGCTTTAATTTTACTGAAACAAAGCTCTATCTGCTTTCCAATGCATGAAGTATGAAAACCATTTAAAAGAGATTTAATTAGAATAATCAAATCAATATATGACAGTTGACCGCAGAAAGACATCAGCATGTGTCAGATTTAAATAGTGATACATTAAGAGCAGCAAAAAAGGTAAGGGCAATTTAGTCTTTAGCATTTCCTTTAGTTGGAAATGCTTAGATTTGCTACAGGCAAAAAAGGGGAGTATACTAGATTTCCAGGGAAGGAATGAATGACAGGAAGAGAAGGAGAAAGGGCTAGAGGATAAAAAGCCCCAAACAAACTAGATTTTTGTTAATATATGGGAAGAAGTTAGAATTTTGTTGTTATAAGTGAAGGGGACCATTATCCTCCTCCTGTTTCTCAGGACTTTTACCTTGTTCTCCCTTTCTTCTGCCCTCCCACCAACTGTGGGGATGGGAACATCATGCTCTCGCGGTGGCAGCTTCTTCACCCATTTGCAGAATAGCTCTTGAGAATGGGTCAGATTTCTTCCTACAGTCCCACCCCCCAAGTTTCTGGCAGGATCTTCTCTCCATGCTCATGCTTGATTCATTTGTGATAATTTATCTTCTGAATGCAGACTGCTCTTGATATCACTCAACTGACCTTGCAGTGCCAGAGTAGCATAAGTCTTAATTTTTTCCTTGTTCTGTCTGACGGTGTGTGCTCCAGCTGCCAGACAGAGAAGGAAATGTTTTCCAGGGAACCCTAGGCATTCCACAATCTGATCAAAAATCCAAAGCCATGGACTAATAGATCCTACCAGTCTCTCTAATGTATTCCAGACCTAAGGTAAAATACATGGCTGTGCTGAAAAATGATACTTCTAAAGAGAACCCACCAGCTGGCCTACTGCTAGAAATTCTAAGTCACTGAAAGACTGGCATTGCTTAATTTCTAGGTTCAATTCTTCCCATCCTCCCACAATAGTACATATTCATTAAGAGGAGCTTTTACTCTCCGCTTAAAAGAGGGTAAATAGTGCTAGACAAAAAAGGATGGGGGGAGAGAACAACAGAACACAGTGCAAACTAGACTGAATCTTTTTCAGATTTTGTTTCCTCCTGTTAGTTTCAAAGTATTCCTGCAACTTGCAGACATCATATGTTAAAATATACTCACGGCTCAGATTCCACCTGCTCCTCTTGCTTACGTTTTCTTTCTGCTACTTCTCTCTCATGTTGGCCTCTTATAATGTTTCTTCTATGAGCTGCCTGAAAGCTTCTTCCTCCTTTTTTCTTCTGTTTTTATGTAGGATTTTAGGATTGAAGAGCAAAGAGAGAAGGATTTTTTTAGACTACTAAAAAGCAAGGCTATTAAATCATTGTCCACATAAACAGGTAGGTAAACCTACCCGCTCTAAATGTCTTTGTAGCAACACTGGTCCATGAACAACCTGTCAAGAACTGGCTTTCCCTGCGACTAAATACAAGACCTCCACATACTGATAAGTTCTGAATGATATTAGTGCTTTCTCCCTTTCTCTGTCTACCACATTAAAAAAAAAAACAATCTAAACACCATAAAAATCAAGAAACCCCGAACAATAGGCTAGGGACAGCTCTATACCTTTCAAAAATGTAGTCCATAGAGGCCAAAGGCTTTCTTAGAAGCATGCATGGAAAAAAAAGTCTATGCATTCAAAGAAATCTATATGGAAAAAAAGCTTTCTGACAAAATAAATGACCGTTACTTTTAAATCCAGCTTAAGAACGAGTGTCTTAGAAAAGATGCTTATCTTGGAAAATACCGAAAAAGTTACTGAAAGAACTATTTGACAGATAGACATGTGGAGTAAAAAGTTGCAGAACCTCTAAATTAGCCAGCCACAGGGCTCCAACCTGTACTACACGAAACTGAAGACCTGGGATTAGCTTCAAGAAACATCTTCAGTGAACTACTTTGCTCTAAAAGAAATAGATCAGTAAAACAAAACATACCTTGTCACCTTCTTGTTCTTCTCCATCATCTTCTGAATCAGAAGCTGACACAGAACCAACTTTCCCAGCGTTTTTCCTTTTTGCTTCAGCCTCTTTCTTTCCTTCTTTTTTGTCAAAATCCTTCTTTGGTTTTTCTTCTTCCTTCTGACTCTCCTCATCTTTTTTCCCTTGCTTCTTGGGCTTTTCTTCTGGTCCTTTTTTCTTCACTTTCTCCTCCTCATTAACACTACAAAATAAGCAATATTTATGAACGATCACATTCTTTTAATTCAGTATTTTTTAAAAACTACAGAATAGTAAGTTACAAAGTTAGTTCACCCTTAGTTCTTTAATCTAAAGACTCTTCAAAAAAATAGTGTTTTTATAAAGCTATTATCTATGCAAAAGAGAGAGAGAGGCCTATTATCTATGCAAAAGAGAAAGAGAGGCCTATTATCTATGCAAAAGAGAAATACAGTAATAACAATTATAGAGGTTCCAATGAAACAAACATTGAAATACATGCATAAAACCAAAAACACCACAAGAAGTTAATGATCAGATGTTCTTCATATGCATAAGTGTCTGCAGGACCAAGGACTACATAGCAGTGTTTGCTAAACCCTGTAAACTAACTTTATGAAATGTATTTAAGGTTTATATGTAGTGAAACTGCACATTTACTAGCCTGTAGAAAATGCCAGTGCTCAACTTGTACTTCAGTTACTAGAAACAGTAAGAGCTTGACATGAAAACTAAATACTTTAAAAATGAAATTTAGGTAGCAGATCAGTAAGAGAGCTGGAATTCACTCGGAAGAGGCTTTTGAAACAAAAATATAAGACCACTTGATATTTTAGGCAAGCTTTACATGATCTTTTCTTTCCTCTTCACAAATATTCTCTTCACACATATCTCACTTTTATACAAATAACACCACATTACAGATATGTAAGGACTTTTGCACAGATTTTATAAATTAAAAAGGTTAAGATCTTCCATCTCATGTTCCAAAACTGTACTAACTTGAGCTACTATCTATTAATTGCCCAAGCTGTAAATAAAAACATCAAAGCAAACTAACTCATATTGAATACTACAAGGCAAACACATATCAAGACAGTACTTACCATGCAAGCTTGTCAAAAACCACCATTTGGCTTACAAGGAAGAAATTTTACATCAAAAACAAACAAATCAAAAAGCCAACAACTCACAGGTCACCCTCTGAAGGACACGGTGGTTTCACCAATTTGGGTCTCCCTCTTGGTTTTGGGATCTTTACTTCAGAAGCTAGTATTTATACAGAAAGAACAGTTAGTCTAAAGCCGCTATCGGTTCCTTGTCCATGAGTACTGATTCTTACTCAGAAGACAAGCAATACTTGAATTTCAATCTCTACTCTACTGCGTTACTGTAAAAAATTCAAGCATTACAACTGTGTATCAAAGTTTGATCAAGATCTCTTTGAAAAATTACAGTGTTATTCCATACTATAGTAGCTCTTAAACCACAAGCTTAAACTACTTATTCCTGCGTTTTTTCCACTTCTCTGAGCACTCAGTATCATTTCAAATGTTGCATAGCTAATATAAAGAAGTCTGAAATTTGAGAACCAGAAATAAGTGGAAAAAATAATTTAGTGTGCACATGTATACTCAGCCTGGTTACTGTCAATATTTTTAGGAATATCTTGGAGCTTCCATCACTCTTCTTCAGAAGTGTATACCACCACAGTATGGTATACAGTAAAACTTTATATTTCCTCAGCTTCACCAGTATTAAAGTAAGATAAATACAGTGGCTGCCTTTTTGGCATTTATACCTTTCAATTCTGTAAAACAAAAATACTTAGCATGCTGTTTTGACAGGTTCAAAGTTCAAGAAAGTGCTCGCCTGATACCACAATGAACATGTGGTTAGGAAACATAATACTCAGTGTCTGAATTCCTGTTGGCATTAGTATATAGCACCGCTAAGCAAGAGACGCATCCATCATAGCAACATTAGATAAGGCTGCATCTTCCAATAACATGTTTTATACAGGGGATGAAAGATTTCTTATTATCCCTTCTTGGTCTTACAGGGGGCAGTTAAATGAATTTTGATTATACTAAAAGAGGAAAAAAACTCATAAATATAAAAGACATACAGTTAGTAAGCTTAATGAAATTGTGTGGAGGACTGAAGTAGTACCTAATTTCCTTGCAGCTTCCAAGGCAAATGTAATTAAGTCTAGTTAACTATGGTTGCACTTTCTCTAACTTATTTTCACAGTGTCAGCAGATGCAGAGTATAAAGTATTAATTATCTGCTTCTCAGACTAGATGCTTATACAGTGCACTCAACTGCTGAAAGAACTGTCTTCTGCTGTAGTAGTTAATGACCAATTCAAACATATCTGCAAGCTTACCACAAAAATTCCAATAAATTAGATCATTGCTACTTGGAAAACAACACTTCAGATTTATTAGCAAATGGTTCAAATTATACTGTTTTAAAAGATAGTTATTTTCTTCTCATTTGTCCAATCCATACAGATTGCTTTTAAATTTTTTTAAAATAAGTCTGTCCAGCTCTTTGCTTGTTTTTCTTGTTCTATGAGCTCCACCTACAGGCACAGTCTTCCCCAGCTCTTGTTTTCTTACTTATGTTTTATGTATATTCAAAAATAATTTACTATTCATTTCATAGCCCTTTGATGAATATAAACTCTTATGGAGCAACAGCGCACAAAGAGCTCTTATTGCATACTCTATAATTTAGGAGCATTCTATGAAGGTTTTTCTAAAGGTGACATACACAAATACAACAAATCTTAGGCAGCTGAGCATAAATGGATTTAAATCATTAGCACTTATATCTTAAATTCCTCAGTTTGAAATGCCAGATGTTTTATCATTATAACCAAATATCACAAAAGCGCTTTTTGTGTTACAAAATATTCTGTAGTAGTTTAGCATAAGGGGACAGTAAATTCTCTGACTACTTCTGTTAAGATGTCTTTCTCGTGAAAAAATATCAAATTCTTCTTTTAAAGTTACCTGCTGGCCTTCCTCTTTTGGGGCTGACTTTCAGAGCCACTGCTACAGCAGCTGCTGCCGCTGCCACTGCTGCTGCTGTTGCCACTGCTGCTGCTTTCTCAGCTTCAGCTTGTTTCTTAGCCTAATTTAAAAGAATGCAATTCACAAGTGAAAACCATAGGGCACCTATTTCTCAACTGCTTCCTGAAATAGCAGTTTTAAACTGCTATTGAAAAGCATTGTCATAATATTTTTTCAAATATGAAACAATAAGAATTCCTAAATTTAATAACAGATTATACTTAAATCTCACTCACCTCACCCTTTCATATCATGACTAACTCATACAGTAATATTTTTCTACCATTTTAAACCAGCACATTCAACTTCAGGACAATAGACTATCATGGTACAAAGCAGAAAACAGACTTACAAGCATTTTTAAGATCACCATAATAGCATGCCAAAAACCATTTTTATGTAGGTAAATTCATTTCTCCCCTATACAAAGATTCTTCTTTCAAATGCTATTATCTCCCTAGAGCTTCACTATATCATACCAGTAGATGGAGCCATTGAGGGAAAAAAACAGCTTCTAGCTCTATAGTCAGCCATCCACAATGAAAAATTGCTATATTCATTCTAAAAATCAGTATGTGCCAAATTGCACTAACTGGATACAGTGAACTTCAAACACACTGTCATTTTAGGAAGGTGGTTTGGAAAGAGAGATAGAACTTATGACAAAAGTTGATCCTGATACAGGATACATCTTAGTCTCCTTGCAAAAATATCCTGTAAATGCAGATAAAGAGAACCTGGAAAAATAATGTCTGGAGAAAATATTCATGGAAGTTAATATTTATCTGTCCCGAATGCCGAAGCATCAGCTAGCAGCAACATGGGCAAATATATATCTTACTGTTATTCACTGTGCCAACCAAAAATAAATGGCTATTCGAAACACAAACAAAAAAACCCACACACAAACACATACATTAAATCAAAAAAAGGAGAGGAACATCTCTTATATGATTGTGTTTTCCATCGACCTATAGATGAATCATTTTAATGAGGACAGAAAGATACCTGTTGTAATTTTTTTATACAATCCCTGAACAACAAAACACCATGCTTCTTAAGGCGATTAAGAAATGTATTCAAGACTGAGTAAGTGTGTAGCCAATCTTCTGTTCAAATCCACAAGCACAAGGTCCCCCGAAATACCATGTTACTCTGTTCAGCAATAGCCTGTAGTGTGGAGAGTTTCTGTTAACCCCCTGCCACACAGTGTGTGCCGCACACAGGTCTGTCAACTCAAACTACTACACATGACACAGGAAAACTTCTTCGGCTTGAATGTCCTTCTAATGCCAAGAATCAGAAGACTTGAGTGCTTTAAGAAAAGGTGAGAATAAGAGCTCTTTTTTGCAGCGTCACCTGAGAGGTTCTTGTCTCATTTACAAGCTGAAGTCACATGCACGCACACTCACACACATTCTTTCAATGTCTCACTGTCCCAGACTGGACAATTTTTTTTTTTTAATTTTAGGTTTAATTTTATATAAATTTGATTTTTTTCCCATAAGGTATTCTTGAAGTTATAGTTTTTAAAAATTCAACTTATTTTTGTAAACAAAAAAAAAACCTATATATATCTTTTTCCTGAAATGAATAATATTCAGCATGCTACTGATCTGTGGCAATTACACCTTGTCATCCATCCCTGCTGCCAGTAGTAATGTAACAAGTTAAAATAGGAAATGGTTCCAAATTAAAATTATACTTTGCCCCACTTTAATCTAGTTTTCAGTTGGGTCAGTGCCCTGATGTGCCATGTGTGACCAGAGGAACATTAATGCTGGAACAAGCTAAGCAAGCAACTGGGACTCCTTTCATTTTATAGATTTATATGTTTATATAGATTTATAGCAGGTTGAAGAGGTCACAAAAGTGCAACTTCATGAAAAGTAAGATTATTTTAAGTGCTGGATTTAGGGCAGTGAAGACGTTAAATAATTTTCCAGAGGTTCTAAAGAGATTGTTTTGTTAGTGGCTTAACAACAGTTTGTCTTCACATTTCTTCCTTACACTGACGTATTTGGGAAAAGATGGGAGCTCCTACTCTGCATTAATTTCAGCTAGAACTACAAGTAGTAAAACAGCCTCTGGGAACCCTTTCATTCCTACAAATTTTTCAGCTATTTGAAAGGGGCGGGGGAGTCAAGCACCTTAACTTGTGCATTATCTGTCATTAAAGAAAACAGAATATCCGGGATCATCATGTCCAAAGGCTCTAATAAGAAAGTAATTAAGCATACTGTTACCTTTCTTTTTCTTCCTCTTCTAGCAACTTTAGGAATAGACGTATCATTTGTTTTCACCACATCCTGTGAAGATAAAAAAAACCAAAAAATAATGCTAGAAGTCTTAGCATACCTAAGGTATATTTTAAGTGATTTTAAGTTTCTCTGGGCAATCACATAACTGATGTTTATAGTACATATTCTGGGCAAAAATTTCCTAACATTCATGAATACACTTTCTGCTTTTAAATATCATTGTTTTCTAGAAAGAAATTTTAATTACCAGTTAAGAAATAATACTGTTTCTTTAGAAAAAGGTATGTAGTCATTTTTTAGTGAATTTGAACTCCTTAGTCCTTTGAAAAAGTATATTTGCTGCAAAGGGTAAGTGATAAAAACACTTTGTTTCACCCGTTTTAATTTAATTTACAGACAAGCCAGACTAAATTTTCCTTTCTGAGGAAACCGTTAACTCCTGTTAACTTCAATGAGAATTATAAACATAACTGAATGCATATGAGGTCTTACATTTTAAACTGCTCCCGAGACAGTTACCCTGGTAGTAACTGTAGTTTCTCAGTATTCAGAGATTAAACTTATAAGTCAACTGACATAGCACTGAAATGTTTTTCTTTTTGTGGAAAAAGATTAAGCTTTCACATACTTCACTACTTGCTTTTTCAGAAGGTACGTCATCTTCCTTTGTTGAATCCATCTCTTTTTCTTCTGTTTCAGCCTCTGTAGGTAAGTTATTACCCTCTTTAGGAGATAACTGCAAATTGAAAAATCAACACAGAGTAACTAAAAAAGGTATAGGAAGAAAAATTTTTAGAGGAATAATGTGGAAAGAGAACAAACTAATAACCATCAGCCTGCTGCCTGCTACTGCTAGCCTGCTTTGCTAAAATAATTTAAGTCTCGATTTACATTGCTTTCTCAGGGATACATTAAAAGCCTAAGCCAGGACACCTTCACTCCAGTACATAATTGCAGGTAGTAGTCAGAACAGGTCATGATGGAACTTCAGTTCCAATTTGTGTTCATGGTAACATAACTATGCTTTTCTACCACATCACTATTTCATCAGTACTTCTAAATGTTCATATGGTCTTCCTACTTCCCTTTGACAGTGCCAACTTGGGACAGTATGGAAACACTTCTCAGGGGAAACACAGGCCTAAGACATTGCCACCCCACCCCGCCACCCTCCCCAGCCATTGCGTAGCTTTCACAGTGAGGCAGACTGGTTAACCAGTCCAGTTTTAAGAAGTTTTCCTCCAGCAGTATCAAATACAGAGGAACAAAGGCTTTTATCAGCACTGTACACGGGAAGAAAGAAGAACAATAACTGATTAAGTAATACTACCAGAAAGTTACTTATCAAACTGTGCTCCTGAAGTATAGCAGAACAGAAGCCAAAACACACTGACCTTCCAAATGTGGAAGTATTAAAGGAACACTTAAAGCAAGAAGAAGCTGGGAGAAACAACTTATAAATAATAACTCCTGACAAACATCTGCAGACTCCCACTCATTGTAACAACTTGGGATATCACCTAACAGTATAGCACCAGTACACTAGATTTTTTATCAAAGGTCTCTTTTTCCCCACTTGAGAAAGAAACTATTAGAGCTACCAGGTGCTATTCTTACATGAGGAACATTTGCTATGTCTTTAGCATATTGGAAGTTTTTCTGTTTTAATTATAAATCAATGCTGAAAGACATTGTCAGCCTTGTCTACAGAAATATAACATTAAAGCTTGGCAAATAATCAAAAAGAAAACTATCAGAACTAACACAAGTCTATTCAAAAGAGTATGACACTTAGATTACGGACACTGATATCCTGTAAGGTAGTTATTTCCAGAAGTGAGTTAGAAATAACTGAGACACTATAAATGTATTAATACCATATGCATCAAAAGCTTTATGATTTTAGGATTCTGTCCTCCTTAATAAATCTGGAAAAAAAGAACTGCACACATCATCTTTTCCATCTCATATGGAAAAAAAAAGATATGACAAAATGAAACATTCAAGCATGTAAAGAGTACAAAGACATTTTCTACACATTTTCTCTGCAGTATCATTAAGTGCATAATAAGCTGGAAGATTCCCCCCTCATAGTGGGGACTACATACAGCAGCACTAAACAAAGACATTTCTGCCAGAAATGCATTTTCTTAGTGTGGATATAATATATTTAAGAAGAACAGAATATTGTTTCAGAAGGATTTTAAAACATGCATGCATTTATGCAGCCAAAAAACTAAAAGTTGTCTACATCAATTATTATATACCAATTACTGACACTTTCCTGATCTGGAGTTTGACTGATACAACTATGAAATCTTTTCTGTGCATTCACACTGCAGAGTGTGGAGTAATTCAAACTGACTCTTGAAATCTGTTTAGTCAAATACACCAAAGTGCTCTTTCACCCTAGGCAGAACCTAATGCTATGTTCGGCTCCTTAACCAAAAGGTGTCACAATTAAAGAGAGCCCTACCTGTCTAGGCTATTAAACAGTGTTCAAAAAGAGAAAAGAAGGCTTAACAGTAAACATTGGTAGTAATTTCTACTTTCACCTAGTCAAGAAATACTGCATGAATTTTGTTCAAGTATATACTGATTTAGAAAGATAGATCTGCAAAGAAATTCCTTTTCAAAAGTATCTATATCACCTTCAAAGAGATGGAGAAGGACAAAAATACAATGTATATGCCTGAAAACAAGCAAAGAAAAGACAGTTACAACAGTAAAGCACCGTCACTTTTAAATATTTAAATAAGAATTGTCAAAAGAGTTTTTACTTGAAAAAAATTCTAATAAAACAAAACATGAATGTAGTTGCTTACTTTTGGGACAGCAGGTTTTCTCCTTTTAGCTCCTGCTTTTTCTTCACTCCCCTCAGCAGGCTCTGGACTGCTTTCTTGAACAGTTTCTTTGATAGGACTGTTAACAGCTGGATGGGACTTCAATATAAAAACATCACAGTTGACATCTAAATCCCTTTCTGAACTACAGAGTAATGATACTGAGAGATGTTCTGCCATCTGTGAGTTACTGAAGAAAAGATCTTCCTAAGAAACCCTTTACTAGAACTGTAATATTAAAAAAAAAAAATCTTTTTTAATAATTTATACCTTTTGGTTTAAATTGTATTTTCGTTAACTAACTTTCAAGCTCTCATGCAATAACAGTAATTCTTTTTCACACTATAAATACTGCAAGGCAACATTTACCTTAAGTATAAACTAAAAAAAAAGAAAGAAAGAAAGAAAATTGGAGCTTTAAGCCACATACAATTTGTGAGGCTCCTTGATCAAGGGATGAAGTCACACTACAAATCAATTTCAGCATAAGGTACTGTCTTTGAATGCAGTGAACATAAGGCAAACTCCACAAGTGTTTTTTGTCTATGAACCTACAAATGTAAAAAAGCCAATTAACAATTCTTCACCAAAAAATGTAAGAAACCAAATTCCACTACTGAGTACTTTCCAGGCATTGTAAAAGAAAAAAAACGGGGTGGGGGAGGGCAAACCAAAAACACCCTCACCACATCATGTAAAAAAGCAAGTCTGAGCTCCCTCCTGGCCAAGAGGTGCATTTTTAAATTAGCTATCAATCATAAGTGAGCGAGGAGAATGACTACTGTTCCTCAAAACATGAGCAGAATAACAGAATAAAAGCTACAGAGTTAAAAGTCAAAGACATAGAAATAGAGGAGAGAAAGTGAAAATTACTATTTTTAATTCCATTACTTTGTGGACAGCATTTTCACTCTTAAACATTAGTTCTTTTGAACAAAGCAGGCAGAACTCCCTTGACTCTTAATTTTTCTCCCACTGAGGAAGTGGTTTTGGATTTAAGCCCAAGCCACAAGCTCCGTTTTACCCTCCACCTCCCTTACTAACAGCTACAAGCAACATCTGCAAAGTATAAATACTGCTTTCAGAACATTCCAGTTAGTTCTGTCAGTTAAAGAGAAAATGCAGCTCTCAGGACTCATCAAGACAAAATACATCCAGTAAAGAGGTAGGGAGAAAAAAAATAAAGAAAAATATTTGTGAACAAGTTAACCTCTCTTCACGAATGACTAATAAGTCTGTTCCTTTAATACTAGCTTGTATCCAACCTAAAAATTCAGTTTTGCCAACATTTCAGTATGATTTTCCCACTCTAACCTTCTTCTCTGTGCCCAAACACTAAATTCTCTACTCATCCTCAGTTTTTAAGCTCTGTTTTTCTACTGTACCATAATTGTGCTTCATGTAACTCTTAGGAAATTTTGTTTTAATCACAGAATTCGCATGTAGATCAAACACAAAGATCAAGCAACATCTTAAGATACACCCATTTGTGTCCAACAGTACAGCTAAAAAGCTTGTCAGTCTCCCTACAACCTCATTTAACAACTCCTGCAACATAATATTTGGCCATAATATGTTGTCCAACTTCAGTATTACTGGAAAAATATTTTTCTCAACTTATTATGTTAACTTTCCTCTGAATCTTCATTCTTCATCACCAAATATTTGTGTCATACCCTAATATCTTCTCTTTACACCAATATCTTCACTTTCAAGATCACTCACTGCCTATGCTGACCCTCTTTTATATCCCTCTTCGGCTTGTGAGGTGCCAATTTCTGTTGCCCTTAAAACAAGCACAAACTTAGCATAAACTCCCATAAAATTGAAACACTACAGACAAACACTCTTAAATCTGTTATCCTTCTCCAACTAAAGTGTCTAGAAGCCTCCACCCTTCAAAAAAAGCCCTAACATTAATTATGACAGAAGCAGAGATTATTTCATTTCAGGCAGGTGTGCCTTCTTTTCCCTTCTGCTAGGAGGAAGAATCTGTACTCATTTCCCCAGGGTAGAGAATAAGATACTAAAGTAACACTCTCACAAGGAGAGTTGCAACATAGCCAAACACCAAGGGAACTAACAGAACATAAAACAGGTAATTCTAAAGCCTCCTCACTGGGAACTGTATGTTATCCTGCAAAACATAAGGCTTATTTCAGCACATGAGCTGAAAACAAGTAAAAATGAAATAAAAACAAATCTAGTCTTCCCCCCGCCTTAGATTAAGTGGCACCTTCCTTCATCTTATCTGTGGTTTTTGAAGGAAGAGTGACACAATATTCCATTCTGGGAATTAAGCCCCCAAAATAGTGCTCTGTGAAAAACATGGAAGACCACACAACTGACTTGAAAACTATCAAAGTTTATCAAAGTAAAGCATCTTTGAATTAGGTCCTATTGGCAGTTTTATTTCAGATCAAGTAAGCCTTAATTTGTCTGTTTTATAACCTGACCCATTTTACAAAACGACAAGTTTAGTCAGCTCTTTGGAGATGTTCTCCTTCAGCACCAAAAAGAACTGCCCACAAGCAATAACAGGAGCTGGCTAACTTCTAAAGGCTTGATTTGCTGCAAGTAAAACCTTCTTTTAACAGTGCAAAGCACAGGATACAAAGAGAGGGCAGGCAAAGCAAAAAGCTTGCTACACTGAAAGTGAAGATTTAGAAGAAAATTTATCCAAGTCTACTGCATTACTTCATTCATTCTATAAAACTTAATAAACAACAGTGAATTAGTCATCAGGGCCCTGCAGTCCAGTTGCTTTAACTGCTAAGCAATCATTACTAAGTAACATTTCTTCTTTCAATAAGCTTAAGGCTCACTCACAGGAGGAAAATTTAAATATAACTTGTGGAAAGAAATAGCTTTTTTCTTTTTAAATGAAGCAATGGAGGGTGGAAAATAGCAAAGAACAACCCAATGGCTCTAGACAGAACCCAACTTGTTCACAGAAGTCTGAAAAAGCTGTCACAGAATCTGAAAGTGTCTGAATGGAACTCAAAAGGTGGATAACACTGCCCCCCACAAAAGCCACTGGACTAAAAAAGCAGTATGTATCTGTTGATGGCATGTTTTATGCATTTCCCTTTGGAAACATAAGCTATTTAGGAATGTCTGAGCTGCTATGAAAACAACTCAAAGCACTGTTTAACTGAAATCCCTGGTTCTTGCTATGAGACAAAATATTAGAAGGGCTCTTTGCTATGGATTATTTAAACTCAGATTTTCAACTTGTTTGGAATGACTGGCAACACAAAACTCAGTTATAGTTCTCAACTGCCTCAACCATCCATGTAGCATCTCTCCTAAACTCTGTCACAACAAAAATAGTGAAAAGATATGTGACTTGTACATTTCAGTAGCAGGAGGAACCTCTCCCTTATTAATAAAGCCCTTTTCCACTGAGAAGAGGATTAACATCTTTTCATATACATAAGCAGAAAAAGATTTTCCTCCAGAATAAAATATCTTATCTGCTGATTCTACTTCAGAAACTCTAAATTCCTCTCTATATAGGTTCTCCTTCAAACTAACATTTTAATTAACACTAACAAGGTAACTTGGGATGTTTTACAGAGCAAGGATTAACTGGTGCAAAAACAGCACTCTAGCATTTCAGGTAAGAGCAGCGAATAACATTCAGACCAATTTTTGTTATTTTTGCTGCAGTGTTGTCTAGAGTGCCCAGTATGCAATCAGGGTCCACTAGGCATTGCAAAGTCACAACAGGCTACAGGATGTTCGCAGCAGGTAGGCAAAGACAAAATGAGCACAATTTCTTGGGCTTCAGAGTAAATTTGGGCTTCTTATGGATAGACAGATACAGAGCTCCAGTTGAAGCCTGGAAGACTTACCAAGAAGGCAAAAAATAAGGAATCACTGACAGAAAAATTGAACCAAGCATGTCAAGTGATAGTTTGGGGGCAAGATGGAATTGTTGCATTGCTTCCAATCACTAAAAGGAAAATACAGTACACAACGTAATCATGGAATGAAATGTTACAGAGATATCTGTGGAGAAAAACTCTTGCACTTATAATAAAAGTATAGTGACTAAGGTTCGACAAAGTCATTACTTTTGAAATGTATTTGTATAGCACTTATGACATTTATAACTTGATATGTACTGTGACTGAGTAGGATTTTAAAAAAACAGGTTCATCTTTTAATAATGTTAGCCCTGTACTCCAAAACTGTCAACATGATTCCTCCTGAACTTACTATAATAAACTGACATCTCCAATTATACAAAAGAACTCTCTCTTTTATGTTACAAAAACATGAGAACAATTGTTTAAGAAACAACATAAAAATGCCCTGCAACATCCATCCAACCTAGAACTGAATGACAGAACACATATTGCCCTATAGCAGGGAATTCCTCATCGCTTTTTCCTGCAACAAAATAGTAACAAAGATTCGCAAACTCTGGATAACTCACCTGCTGATGAGAGAACTTCACTTTGGGATTGTTGTCAATTTCCCATAATCCTTCATTAAAGCCTTTTCTTTTATTTGGTTTGCCATATTTATCTTTATTTTCAGAGTAAGGGAATATATCCTTTGGTCCCAAAAAAGCCCTGCAGGACAGAGAGAGAGAGAGAGAGAGAGAGAGAGAGAGAGAGAGAGAGACAGAGAGAGAGAGAGAGAAAGTTTCCACAAAAATCTCATGTTTTAAATGGTTAGTCTTTTCAAAGAAGAATAAACACCAAATGTTATTAGGATAATAATTACTGAGGCAACTGATTCTACTACATAAGCATCTTAATTTTCCTAAACTTTGGCCTTCAACAGATCTACTCTTCCATCACTGCTACCACACAGGGCTCTTCTCCTTCCTAGGATATTGAGTGTCTGGGCAAGAAACTGCCAATGCTGTGTCCCATTAGGATTGCAGCTGATAAGGCAACCAACTACTGTGAACCAGAACAATTGAAAACTAAGCACCTCATTTATGGACAGAAAGAGTAGTTGCTTCCTTAGGAAAATAAGGCTAAAATCTGAAGAATAAAGAATCCTTAAATCCTGACAATGGATTTTTAATTGCAAGGAAGCAATTAAAAGCAGAAGATATGGCTCCAAGCCAACAAAGAAAAATCTTTTGAAGTTATTAAATCAGAAGCACTATAAAGACAAAATTAAAGAAAAATCCTTAGTGTATCTGAAATGAAAAAGCAATAGCTGAATATACTGAATGCCCAGCTCTTTGTAAGAATGCTATGTAATTCAGTATTCTCTCTTAGTTTTTCAGTGTATGAAGGCAGGACCTCGATCATTTGATTTCCTTATTTAAGTCACAAAAATAAGGAACTGTGCCTTATTTTAAGGTTCTCCAACCCTATCCTTGACAAAATAAACATTAAAAAATTGATTTTTGTTTATTCTACTCTCTTAGTAGAGGACTTCGGCTAGTTTTTATACCTTTGTCTTTATCTACAGAAACTGGCCTTCCCTAAAACAGCCAACCCCCACAACATACTAGTACCTGTAATGTCAGTTGTACAACCAAAGCTGTTAGCCTAGTAGATCTCTGTGCCAAAGTCACAATATCCACAATGTTACTTCTCTAAGATGGACTTGTGAAAACAGGACAACAAATACTAAAGACCAATATTCTGGTGTGTTCTCAAAAATTTCAAGGCATATTTAGTTTCTGTTGTAATCCTATTTGGATTTCACAGATCTAATCCAAATGATGCTACAGGAAGAGATGCCATTTCAGTGGTTCATTCCCATTTTCACTCTCTGCCTACACCCAGCTCTGTTCAATTTTATGTATGATCCAACTACTTGGAAAGTGGTACCTGCTTGCTTTCTGAAGCAGTGGCTCATGGAAAAAGCCACTAAGCTCCATTTTCCTATTTTCTCTAACACCTTTAAAAAGAGCTACTTGAGACTTACACCCTATTGAACAAAAAGGGAAGATACAAAACATCTAGAAAGCTTAAGCATTTCCTATCCCAGCAGCAAAACACTCACCTATGTGCAGAAAGTATTAAGTAAGCCACTGTGACAGATCAGACTGCAAATCACCCACCTCTTTGCAAGAGATGGTTAGAAAGGATTCAGTCAGCATGGGGACCATGCACCTGAAAGACCTACTTAACCAGAGCAAAAGGCTGGGGAGGGAGACAGACAGAAATGGGAAGAGTAAAAACAGGAAACACTGACTCTGTTCTTCCGATATCCCCTGAAGGGAAGCATTTTTCCAAGGTTTGTAAGGCTCTTCCCACATTGCTCAGGCTTCAAAAAACATCAGGAATTGGCTACCCTGAAAAGGTCATGTAGCTTGCTAGGCTGATGAAGCTAACCCCCCTATGTACTGAAAAGAAAAAGGACCACAAAAACTTCAATGGGACAGACATTACCTAATGCAGAGAGTCCAGGGACTACAGTTGCGAGTATGACCTTCTGCTTGCCTGCAACTGGCTAAAATTTGCTAGTTACTGGTACAACAGACTCAAACAAAGCTTTTATTAAAAAACAAATATCTTCTTCATCACTGTATTTTAGAAAAGGGTGCTATCCCTATGTTAAGACAGCATGAAAATGAACAAAATAAACCTCAATCAAATCCCCAAAGCCTACTTTAAGAATCATATCTATACACTGCACAGCAATCAATGACACATTTGGTTGGGTTTGGCAAAACACAGAAAATTTGAAAATGGCAATCAAAGTACAAGTTTGGAGTTGTTTATAGTAACTTGCAAAAATGAATTAATATTTTTCCTAGAAGTCAGGTACAAATTATTCTGGAGCAAGGTTTGAGGTTTTCTTTTCCTTCCCTAGCTCCTCTGTTTCTGTTTTAACCTTGCATACAGCTGGAAGCTATCACCCTTTATACTAAAGAGCTTTTTACCATGATTAAGCTCATAACCTTGATTTTCAGAGTTACCATTACCTGAAGTCATGATGCATCTCAAAATCTTACAAATTTATTTTTAAAGCTTTATATGAAGTTATATCTTTTTCCCTATATTTGAACTGTGTCCCTGAACTTGTTTTTAGAAACTATACAAAAACAAGTGGTGCAATCCAGAATAACATACATTACCAAGGGAAGAAATAAAACAGTATTGTGTTTTTTAACTGCCAAAACATCCTGGAAGAAGTAAGGAGAAAGGTAACCAACTGTGTACTGTTTAAAATTCGCATTAAAAAAAGAAATAGGATTCAAACCTAGCAAGCTTGAATCAAATTCTAGGAGCCCCTTTTGCCCACAAAACTACACGCACAAAAACAACCGAGCCACCGAACAGCTCCATCGAAAGCTAAGAACAATTAAAGAATGCATAGTAAACTGAACCAAGCACACAGATAGTTTTTTGACAGAGAAGTTACTTCTTAGAAAAGAACTAAGTAGAAAGTAGAAGTATCTTCTCTTACAATAATTTATTTTTACAGATAGGTGGGTAGTACCAGATTAAAGAGATTTCAATAGTCTTCCTAGAAACTGCAAGAAACAGAGAAGCTGTACACACAATTTCCATTTCTGTGCTCTATTTATCTACAATTTGCTACTTTATTAAGAAAAAAAACAAGAATAAAGAACAGTATTGTAACTTTTTAAAAACAAATGGGCAGTAAAGGTGGCACTGAATTTGTAGTCTTCACAATCTATCCTAGAACAACAAGTCATATCATAAAGTATTACGATTTTCAATGAAACATTCAGAAAACAGCACAAAAAGCGGCATATTTGGAGGCATGTTTAGGAGTGGAAGAAATATAGCCTCTTCAAAGCAAATTTTGTATTTCAATTATAATTAATTTTAATTTTTAATTTTTTTGGATGCTAGCATCCAACAAGGATGAATACTTTGCAGGATGAGAGGTATAAAACTAACTAGGATTAGACCTGAAGCATCAACTCTTCTGAAGATATTGAGGGGAAAATGAGGAGGTACAAAGACAATTCCCTCAAAAACCCTCAGAAAAAAAGCCAATAAAGAACTTGGCATATTTCTCAAATTCTGCTTACTTCATTATTGTCAGCTTATTTCAATATCTTTGAGAACATATTTTTGAGAATTTGGGGAACATAGAAGACTATATTTAAAATCCATTACAAGAGAAAGAGACACTTATCAATCATACCACTTAAGGTAGGATCTGTTTTTTTTCCTGATAGAAAAGAGTATGTGATATGGTTAAAATTTACTATTCCCCTGAAGAGCTTACATCAAATGTTGAAAGAAATCTGCCTATCTTGTCAAACAAGATCAATTTAGGAAGAGATGGTCTGCTATTGACTGTTATAGTTCTAAAATATACTACATTCAGGCAAGCTGCAAAGTTACTGTCAAAGCATTCTGCAACGGTGAAAAGAAAAGCATGCCCTTTAATATGAAGGACTTACGTCTCATGGGTGCCAAAAAAGAAAATAGGCATTTTATTTGTAGGAGGTTTTACTGCTCCATCAGGAACCTCATCCACCTAGGGGAAAGAGAAACTGTAATTAAAGTTGAGTAACAGTTAAAAACAGTTCAAGAGGAAATATTTAGAAGTGTTGTGTGAAAGAAAAGATGCTACAGCAAAGCAAGGAGGTTAAACAAAGCAGGTCTCAAGGATTATGTGCTTAAAAGATGCAACCAAATCAAAGACAGTATTAGCAACAATAGGAAATGACAGCTCTTTCTGTATTACCATTTACTACAACAACAAAAGAACCCTAAGATGGGCTACAAGTAAAAGCAGAATTCAATCCCATCCAAATACAACCTCCCTCCCCTTCAGCACAAACTATAGCAACACTTCCTATCTTCACAATGACCTGATGACTTGTCCAAGCCCAAACGTCAAACATTATGAAAATTAAAAGGTAATTAAACTTGTTTTTAAAAAATTCTTAATGCAGCAACTTAGCTAAACCTCTGGTAATGAGTCTTCTATGTACATTCCCACAACCACCAAATGAACTAAAGTAGTCACAAAACTTGGCACCATTCTTCCAAGTGAGCAGGGAGAACAAGAAAGAGGACCAGACAACTATCACATACTCTCAATTTAGGGAAAGGCTATAGAATTAGCTGACTTCACTACTAAAAGGTAATTCTTCCATAACTTCAGATTTTTTTTTTAATGTGAAAAAGGAACAGTTACTTGGGAATCGCGTTTTTCTTCTGTTAGGTTCTTGCAGACTTCTAGAGCTTGTCATGCTATTAAGTACTCCTCACTTCTCACTCATTCATTTCTAAAAACTCCTCATTTCTAAAACGTGAGTTAAATTGTGCAATGATTCAAACCCTTTTGATACTTTACCCCCAAAACAGAGAATGCCTCTTTATCTGCAGAGAACCACATCTTTAATGAAGAGGCATACAGAAAGTTTTAAGCAAACGTGACTCTCATAAAGACTTTTTCTCACCCCAAAACTCTGCCCAGAAGTTCATTTAAAAGCTTTCTAAGGCTCACCAGCGAGCACTGCTTAGCTTGAGGTAAAACCGCTACACGTGTCCTCACGTTATAAAATTCAAGCACCCCTTCACTAGCGTAAAGGGGGGGGGGAGGGAGGCGACCCCAAACTAGAGGCAGGGGTGCACGCGGCGGGAGGAAGGACCCCAGGAGCAGCGCGAATACGGCAGCGCCCCCCCCCCCCCCCGCACTCCGGGGGTCACCCGTAGCACGAGGGGCACCACCGCCCCCCCCCCCGCGCACAGCGGGGCTACCGCGGCCGGAGCAGGGAGAGGGCCCGGGGAGGCGGTGGGCCGCGGGGGCAGTGGCGCCTTACCCTGGCCGGCCAGTGCGGGTAGCCCTTCATCTTGGCGAAGATCAGGTCGCCGGGTTTGAAATCGCGGCTCATGTTTTCTCACCGAGGCGCCGCCAGGCCAAGAGGGCCGAGGGGAGGTGGGCACCTCCGCCCCCGCTGCCGCCGCCGCCGCGCTGCCAGCCGCCGGGGTCCCGCTGCCGGGGGAAGTGCGCCGCGCCGGGAGGAGGGCGACGCGGGAGGCCCGTCAAGGCCGCGCTCCGCTGCGGCGGGCGGCCGGGCGCCGCCGCCGGGCCCCCCGCCCCGGGGCCCCGCGCTGCGCAGCACCACCAACCGCCGCCCAACCGCCACGCCCCCCGCGCGCCTGCTCGCGCCCGCCGCCGCCGCGCGGCTCCCGCCACTCGGCCGCGCCGCCCCCCGCCCCGCACACACAACGCGCGCTGCAGCGGAAGCGGCGCGGGCGGGCAGGAAGGCCCAGCCCGGCCCAGCCCAACCCCGCCCGCCCCTGCTGCTGCCGCCGCCCGCCACCCACCGCGCGGACGGGCGGACACCGGGCCCGCAGCCCACCTCAGGCCGCCGCCGCCGCGGGAGGCGCCGCCGCGCTGCCTGCTCCCGCCAGGAGGGGCGATACCAAGCGGCGCGCGGCCGCCGGGGGAGGGCGGCGAAGCTGCGCAAGCCCTGCCGGAGGAAGGCGGCTCCGCTCCGCTCCTCTCCGCCCCGCCCCGCGGGCGCACACGGCGGCTGGCGGGGCAGCCCGGGCAGGAGGTCGCCCCGCTGGCGGCGGCAGGGAGGAGCGGGCGAGCCGCGTCCGCCGCCTCCACGTGTGTGCCTGTGCCCCCCCCTCCTCCGCCGAAGTGGCTCGTTCCGCCTCGCGCGGCGGGCGCTGGGGGCGGGGCGGGGCCGCCGCGGGGGGAGGGGTGGAGAGGGCGCCCCAGCGCGAGCTCGGACGCGGCCGTTAGTGCGACACGCGGCGGCGGCGGCCGTAACGGCTGCCCGGGCCGGGGAGGTCGGCGGGGGGGCGCAGCGCCTCCCCAAAGCGAGGTGAGATGGGGCAGGTCGCGCAGGGCGACGTCTCTGAGAGGCGGGTGCTGCCTCTGGTCAGCGGGGCAGGGCGCTGGCGCCAGGAGCGATGCTGACCCGCGAATTGGGAATTTCCCACCTCTTCTGGCAGCCTCCTCCTCCTGCGGCGCTCTCAAAATGAAACCGTGCTAGCGCGGGCTCGGCGCTTTGCAGCCGCCCGGCTGAAATGAGTAGCCGGGGGCTATGCACCGCTGGAGCCCCATTTACTCCCTCAGAATAGTCTTTGCCGATGTTTATGCCTATTGGCCCGTGCAGAGGCTCTTCCCAGGGGCGAATTTCACCCATTCGCAAATGAGAAATACCTAATTATCACTGCCTCCGTTTGGAAAATGGCAGCTTGTGTCTGTCCCCTTACTCCGCTTTGTTTTTCTCTCGCCCCATAACTCCTATCAATGTCTCCTCGTCAACAGTCCCCCCTTTCTTTGACTTTTCATCTCATATTGCTGCCAGTCCCAAAGCTATTGATATTCCCCAAGTACTGCTTATCTTTTTTTTTATTCTTGTCTGATTTCTTCCAGCATCCAGTAACGCATGCATTAGGTTTCAGTCTCTAAAACCACTGTTCTTAATGCGCAACTCAGTCGTTAGAATTCCTGTTCTTCCCTGCGATTGCTGCTAGTTCAGACTTTGCCTTACTCTCCTTGCCCGATCCGTATCTACTCTCCTCTAACTTGTTTACCTGTTAAGCTCACTCTTCATCTAATTTCAGCGGCTGCAGTCGCCACTCTTTCTCTGCCTATCTCCCGATCTCCTTGTGGAATGAATGCACCAGGCACCTTCAGCCTCCCCCTGCTTTCTCATGCAAATGCCTTTTCTAGACAGAAGATTAAAGGTGCAGATTTTTACTCAACAATTTCTTTTGTCCCTGTCTTTATCCGCTGTCAGATACTGTTGGGTTTTGTTCTTCTTTCTCTACATTTCAAAATTAGCAGGCCTGTCAGCTCTCCCGGTCTGATGCTCCCACACTGCACCACTGCACTGGAAATCACAGACCTGAATCTGCAGGGTGCCAAACCAGGAAAAAAAGCTGTAGAAAACAGTAGTGGCACAAAACTTTACTTTTTACAATTACATTAGCTAACACTGGCAGACTTAACCATTTCATGGTTAAACACTCATTCCCGATGCGCAAGATTTACAGGCCAGATTTCTGCCAGTGGTCCTCCATGCTGCCTGGGCCCAAAAGTGAAGTCCTTGGGAGAAGAACAACTTTACTGCTGTCACGTTTGGATACTGAAACGTAGTCAGGCAGAAAACACCCACTTGTGCAGAGAATCACCCAATTGGTGCAGAGAAAGTTCTCCTTTGCTCTAGACTCCCTTCTCCTTCATGCAAAAAGGTCATTTATAAATTTCAGGAGCTAAAATTTAAAGAGTGAAAAGTAACTTTCTGAACAAATTGTAGTTTCTGCACGATCAGGATTATTTATACATTAAGTAAATGTCTGAAGACAGACATTGTTCGATAAAAACTAATACAGAATGGAAAAAATGTGTATTCTGCAAAGCAAACATTGTGTTGGAAAGAGAGTAAAATGCCGTAATGATGCTATTTTGAGCAGTAGCATATCACCGTTTTTTATCAAATGATTTTTGTTTTGAAAGATAGAATCTTAGAGCTTCAGGTAGACCTGCCACCTGATGCAAAAGCAAAAGGTCAGACCACTGATAAACAGTGAGTTACAAGCCCTGTTTGAAGGGGTGAAAAACCGTTTCTCCCATGCCGGCTGACTCTATGGAGCTTGTCTGTTTGAAACAGTAGTTCCAACTGATTTCCTGCAGGTGTGGGTTATGTTGCGTTGCAAAGAAGCAAGCTGGTATCCTGTCTGAAAGTGAAGCAGTTGCTCTTTGCTCTGCTAAGATCAGAACCAGACTGAAGTATCATAGTATCGTGTTTTATCCCCTTCCGTCTGAACATCAAGCACTGCTTTCAGACACATTATAAGCAGGTCTCTCTTGAGAATCTATTTCACAGAAATAATGTTTTTGCAATGTGTGATACGGTTTTGATTTGTTTCTATTTTCCTTAAACTGTGCAGAACAGTCTAAGACCTTGTATACAGGAGATGGATTTTTTTAAAAAAAAGGAGGAAGGAAGGCTGTTTGTTTTGCTACATGGCTGCAGCAACACTGTTTTGTCTTAAGTAACTTTTGTGAATCAAAGAAAAGAAGATGGGTGTGTTATTTTGGGCAGATAAACTGATCTGCTAATAGGGTCAGTACTTGGCAGGCTATTATGGTACTGAAACCTATTAGAATTTGGACGTGGTGTTAAGCCTCTATGATTCCTTCCATACTATCCCATAATTTGTCTGACTTCAATAACTAGTGCCATTTTCCATCTTTGTTTTGGTTTGGTTTGGTTCAATTTCTAACTACTTTTCAAACAAAAGAAGGAACCCTATTGACTACTGTATTTCTGATCAGCAAGAAAATGCTGTGTTATTTTTAAGAGGAGTATAACATTTTTCAATTTTGCACAGCACCTGGAAAAGTCAAAGAACTTTATTGACTTGGTATATAGTAAGACACAATACATAATGCAGAAGTAGCAAAAACACAGATAAAAGCCAGTTGTACAAATCAGGTCACAAACTGGCAATTAAGATTTGAGACTTATTTTGGAGGGTGTGAAATATTATGAGACTTCTTTTGTCTCTTGCAATTAAAATTTTAATCTGAATCCTGAAGGATATTATTGTCAGCTTATCTTTCACCTCACAGCTCCAAAAAGTTTCAGCCTGAAGTGACATTTTGGCAGTTACCAGTAACAGGAAACAACTTTGGTATGAAAAGTGCTCCTGGACCTTAACTGCTATTATAGTCCTTGTAATCATGAAGTATCTCATGCTGACTTAAAATCTAAAGCAAGTAGCTGTACTTCAAATTCAGTATGAGTATACTGTTTTCTTGAGTGTGGTTAAAATAAGAAGATTCTGACTTCACAAATAACTACCTTTAGTGAGCCTTATTTTTGCTCCTATGGGGAATTCCAGTTAGAAAAACTCACTGATTTTCATGTGAGTTGAATTCATTTTAACTTCAATTATGAATAGTACCAATGTTTCTGAAGAAGTTTTCTGATGGGATATAATCTGAGAGCTTTAGTTTCAAAAGTCTGAATTAAAGACAGATTTAGATTTGACTCTGTTTGCTTCCAGTTCTTTCATTCAGATTTAACGCTCAGACTGAATTTGGAAAGTGGGTTACCAGACCAAATACAGCAAAAAAACCCCCTTATAACAGGTATTATGATACAGCTCCCTTCTTGATAAGAAAATACATACATAAGTAGCTGCACAGGCTATCATATTGGTCAGTTCTGCATATCCAGTACTGAAGAAACACGGCATCTACACAGTTCAACTGAGGTTTGCTAGTTTTATACACCCAGTTTGGATGTGGCTGCAACTGATCTATTCCTTATAATGAATTTTGATTTTCCGCACAGTTAAATTATATGATCCCTTGTATAGGCAAGATTAATTGACTTTCCCCCAGAAGATCTGTTTTCATACATTTTAAACACATCCATACTGTGGATGATCCATCAATATATAGTTCCCTTAAATGACCTGCTCGTCTTCAGAACTGTATGTTTTCAAATAACCCGGCCATCTTTGGACCATATGTTTTCTTAGATTAACCTGGTCATTTCTGGATTGCGCATTTTCCTGGATAACCTGCCAACCTGTGGACACAATGGTATGTTTTTCTTCAGATGCACATCAGTGTTCTTTTAAGACACAGCACCTTAACTGGCGTTTTCCAAGGGTGGCTCACGATAGCTATAACACCACCTTGATCCCATGTATGTTCTTATATTAGAGGGCCCAGATTTTACAGTGCCTGTGGAAATTCAAGTTACGTATTGATAATAAAGTAATATACACATAAAGCACTTTTCTAATTGCTTGCTATTAATGCCTTAACGTACGTCGCATTCGTGCCGAAGTTGTTTACTTAAGTTTACTTCTCTGCAGCCCGCAGTGCGGTCCCCAGGAGAACGCCCTCTCCGCTCCTCCAGGGAACTTTAGGGAGGATTTCGCTCAGCCTCCCTCGGGGTTGCTGCCCGGCGTCGCACCTGCTTAGGCACGGGGCGCGCAGCATCGCTGCTTCACACCGGCAGCCGCTCGCCCCCTTCCGCAACCGGCCGCGCCGCCATCTTGAGCCGCAATGCTCGAGGCCCGCCGGAAGCGCAGGCCCCGCCCCCACTTCCAGGAGCCGCTGTTCCCCCCTCCGCCCCCCTCCCCCCGCCTTGTGGCGCAGGCGCTCTGCGCGCCCCTGACGGGCCGTCGCGCAGAGGCGCCCGCGCTGCCGCTGCTGCCAGGCGCGCCCGCGCATGCGCGGTGCCCCGCCTGCTGACGTAACGCGACGCGCCGCGACGGTCGCCGGGGCGCTTTGTCGCCGTCCGCGTTGCGGCCCGCGGCCGCTCCCGGAAGTCGCCGCTGGATCCACCTCCCCGCGCGGGGCGGGGCCTGTCCGCGTCCGCGTCCCCCGCCTGGCCCTAGCGACCGCGCGGCGGCAGCGCTGGCGGCGCCGGAGAGGTGGGGCGCGGGGCGGCCGGGGCGCGGCGGCGGCGGGCTTGAGGGTGCCGAGGGACCGGTGCCTCCCGCCCGGCCCGGCCCGGCCCGGCCGCTGCGCTGCGGCCGTAACGGCCCGAGGCGCGGGTTCGCCGCTGCGGGCGAAGTTCCCCGAAGTGGCGGAGGAGCTCAGTGTTTTTTGAGACGCGAAGGTGTTTTGGTGGCTTTTTGCTTGTTTGGGCTTTTTTTTTTTTTTGTGATGCGCTGCCCCGAGCGGCCGCTGAGGCTGCCGGTGTGCCCTCTGAGCCGGTAACAGCACCGGCTGAAGCGACAGGTAGTGCTGGTGTCCGCTGCAGCTCTGCCAGAGGGACAGCGCAGCTTTGGTTGTAGCTTGCGTAAAAATCGTGGCTTGCATTTGTAAAAATCCCATGCTGCTTTTGGCGTAAACCACCGATTGTACGGTTTTTATAGCTTCTAGAGTGAAAATGTTATTTATGCTTGATTTTGCACCGTTCAAAGTGGTGAGTTTTAAGACCGTGGCTAGATTTATTTCATACTGGGACGTCTCACTGACGTTAGTATAGTTAGTTACATGTGTTCAGAAACTCATGGAAAGAGTTTGTCACGCCATTTGTAGGAAGCGCCCATCAAATGCGTAATAACTTATCAAATGGAGACTTCTACCAGCGTTTATTTTAATCTTATAGGGCTTCCACAAGCCCTTCCATGGCGTCTGAATGCTTCATTTTCCGTCAGTGAAACAGCATTCCTGTTTTAAGTGTATGTATTTGTTGCTAATAAGCTAGCTGTTAATACATAGTTAATAAGACAGCGTTGCATATTGAAGACCCATTCAAAAGTAGCGTTGCCATGGAACATTCTTTAGATTTTTCCTCTCTGCATGACGTAACAGTAATTTCAGGAACTTTTCAAACTGCACAATGGTGTAAATGTGATGGTATGTTTTGATTATGTTTTGAGACTTTTTGAGAGATTTTTTGCTCGAGGTAGTCATTGTTGGGTAGAGTCAGTGAATTCTATTCTTGAGGGGAAACAGAGGTTTTCCAACCAAGAAAGTCTTACTTATGGCTGTATGGTTTTTTCCTATAGTTCATTATGAGATGTTGAAGTAGGATGCAGTGACTTGTCTAGAGCCTAGTAACCTTCCACCTTATCTTTCAGTGGACGCTAATGAGCCGTTTAGGAGGGCCTCCATTCACAGGGCAGTCGTAATCATCAACTAGTCACCTTCAAGTGGTTGACTATAAAGTCTATCTCAAATATAGTACAGAATTACCTGTAATTGTTTAAATTGTTTATCTAGGTTGATAAAAGTTCTGAACTAGCTTCCTAAGGAATATGGAAACTATGGGAAAAAAGTCTGTGTATTCATTAGTTAAGTATCCTGGACAGATGGTCTTAAGGGATGATCTCTTTCCTTGTTAAAGTTTGAAAGGATTGTGTGAAAAACTGGTTTCTCAGTGTTGAGAACTGCATCTTAATATGAACAATGCACAATTAATTGATTAGGTACAATTAATAGAGGTATAGCTTTCCCAAACCCTTACTGTCACATATTTCTTTTTTATCATAGCAAGTGCTTCAGAGTCCAGTGCTATGAATACTATGTCAGGATTGCATTTCAGTCTCCGCATCTTCTAAAGTTGGAGTGGCTCTGATTACTAATAATTTAATGGGCCTTAACATGTGTCTGGCAGTTGTACCATGGATGTGTCTGTACTTCTAAAATGAGATCTTCAACTATTTTCTCAGGTGAGATGGAAAGGAAACTGTGTAGCTTTTCTTCAGAACTGGAGTCATCTTGTGAATGACAGTTGTATGATAGTTGCATGTTTTGGGACTTATGAACATGTATCAAAGTGAATTCTGATTGTGATTAAAATCACAAATGATGCATTTAGATATCCTTATTAAGAACTGGAGCAAACTATTTCATTGTGCTGTTGTTCCCTTATTACTCCACTTGATTTTGCAGAAACTTTGGAATAACTTTGGGTGTTTGAGTATAAAGCAGTGTGAGAGAAAATGATTAATATAAAGCAGTATGAGAAAGAAGAGATGGACATACCTTGTTATGCTTTTGTATGAAGAAAAGTTACAGGATTACTCTGGCTGCATGTTTTGCTAAACTTACATTTTCAAGCAAAATGCATTTTTCTTATCTATATTTCTAGTAGAAAGCTTTTGGAAAACCACTGGAATAAATAATTTCACCTTATAGTTAACGTACTACACCAAGCACGTCTGTGTTCAGTCAGACAGAAATCGATTTTGGCAAACATGTTGCTGCAAGTTTGAGATGGTGAAGATGGCCTGCAGGCTGTGTTCTTGTTTTGTGCCACAGAGTGGAAGTCCATCTGATGTGAAGTTTAAAAACAAGGCTTCAAAGCTTGCTTTGAATCTTGCTGCTGAATATGGCCTACCATTCATGAGGCCTTTTTTAATGCAGACACACTATTCGTATTGATCTCTTTTTATCAATGATACTGAATAAGCAATTTTTTTTCTGAAAGTTCAGCTCAGTTTAATACTCCTGTATATCCCCAAATACTACTAATACATTTATTATGACATAAAAATACTTTCAAGTAGAAAATGCCAGGTTTATTTATATAAATAAATATTTATATAGCAGTCAGAAGACTTGCTATGTGAAGGGATGGCATACAGAAAGGCTTGAATATCGACCTGCTTTTAAAAAAAATCACAGTACATGCATTTATCTGCACATACAATTACAGAATTTGTGGAATCTATTCTCTTAGGAGGGGGATAATTACATAGAATAATATTTTGTGTTGACATCCTTCTGAAGACTCTGGCAGCAGACATTTTTCAAAGTGTATTTTTTTCTATTTCCATCTATATTATTCAAGTTTAGAGGACTGAGCTTGTAAGAGCACAGTTTTCGCTGTCAACTAAGGCTGATGTTGAATTATAGTTGGTGGTCCTTGTTCACATGACTTAGTAGTAACACTATTTGGTAACTATTTGTGAGTATTGATAAATGGTTCTTTTACTATGTTGCCAAGTAAACTGAAGCATGTCTCTTTATTACAGGTTTTAATATGTTTTTATGATATGGAAAACAGAAATTTTTGAAGCTTCCCAATTCCTGTAAAAGTATTTATAGTAGAAGATTATGTTTGTTTTCCAGAGTTTATAGACTTGAAAAGCTGCATATTGGACATCATGAGTTTGTCCTCTCCAGTCAGCTACACTGTCTCTGAAGTTAAATGGTGAGCTCCAATTCTTTATTTTAAAGTCTAATAATTTGGTTAATCTTTTTGTGTTTTGTTTGAGAGATCTCTGAAATTATGTAATTCAAAATGAAGAAGAGCCAGATATGTAATATGATGCATAAAAGCTGTATCATGTTAACATAATTATTTGAGAAGATTTACTAGAAGGCATACATAATGGCCATCGGATGTACAAGAATTCTCATACAATTTTGAAAGGCAATTGTGAAAGACATGGCCTAGAGATAAAGGGAGTTGCTGTATACAGTTAGGAAACTTACCCTGAGTTCCAGGAAGTTTTCCTGTGTGAGTTGGGATGGTAGAAGTCAGCTTCTCTGTACACACACACGTGGACACACAGAAAACAAGCTTCTGTATTTGTTAGAGCAAGGAACTAGATACTTAGGAACTTTCAGTGGTTATTGTACATTGTACATTGAATAAAATGATCAACCCTTTTCCTTCTTCTGCTTTCTTTTGATTTGCTGCAAGATACCTGCATTTCTTTCAGAGCACTTACTTTAAATGGAATGTCCTGTCTCATGAGGTTTGTTAAGGTATTCCAAGGAAGGTAGGAAGAAAACCTTCAGTTAAAGGTTTTCTAGTCTTGCATGTGTGTTTTATTTTGTACAACCTGATATGCATCAGATCTTTGGCACAGTTAAAGTAGGCTTTAATTCATTCTGCTTATCTTTGTTTTGAGAACTATTTGTCACTATTTAAAACGTGATTATATGAAGCTCCCAGTTACTTAGGCAGAAATAGCAAAATTCCACAAATGTGAACTTTTGTTAGCAAGTCTGATGGCAGGCCATTCCTTCAGCTGTGGAAGTTTAGAAAACCCTACTGATAGGTAACGAATGAAAGTATTACAAAGTTACTCTGCTTTTTCTGTCAGGTCTGGGAAAAAAGCTGGTAAAACCCTTCTTCTTTAATGTTCTATATCCAGTGTAATTAGCTGACTTGTGAAGTGAATGTCAGTTTAAGTTTACAAAAAATTCATTCTGCAATGTAGAAGTTATTGGCTGTTTCACCTGCTTTGATATTTTGCTGAAGGATCTTAAAAATGCTGTGAAAGTGCATTAGAGAAAAGCTGTAGTTGATAAAAGCCGTATATTTTGATAAAATGATTATCGATTATTAATATGGGAGAGCGGAAATACAAAGCTTTCTCTGGATACCTATTAGATTGCAAATCACATGCACTGCAAAACTTCCCAGGGACTATGTGTGGTTTTCTCTTTCATTTAAGCTTCTGTTAGGTTTAATTATGCCTGTAACACTTTTACTCATCATATGAATATGGAAGGAATAATCTCCTTCAACAGAGTGTGAAGTTTTCGTAAAGTACTATGTGCACTGGAGGCCCTGCAGAGATTAAAGAAAATGTTCTCACAGATGAGGGATACTAATGGTTTAATATAAGGCTATACTAAGAATAAATGTAGGTTTATTTTGTCTTACAGTCTTAATTTTTAAGTAACATGAGTTTAGGAGTTTGGCAGGAAATGCTTTTTTAAAAAGGAGCTTAATTCTTTTGCTTTCTGTAGTTACTGTTATGTCTTATAATGCTCCTGCATATATTTTTCATTCCTGTAATGTCCCTGATGTGTTATTACTTATGATGTTTTGTAACTTTCCTTTTTTTCCCACTGGTCCAATTCTGGAGAGCAATTAATCTCATAGTTATATTTTCTACGGAGTCAGTTTTATTATGTAGATATCTCAATTGTTTTGGGCTTTTATTTTCTTTCTTTTTTTTTTTTTTGATAATTAGTAGAGTGATTGCATGGAATGGTTTTCTTGAAAGTTGCTCGATGTACAAGCTTGTACTTGAAGATATAAAGGTATTTTTATTTACTACACAAGAACTTTTGATTTCCTGGCTTACATGCAGTGTGCTCTGCATAAAAGAAGTCTTAAATATCATCAGATTTATGGAAAACATTAATAAAACTATTATCGTTTCAATAACACTCATTTCTTTGTCCTGTCCTTCTCCCCAGAGTATTATAGTTGTTTCACTTTGTGTTCTCTTTTTCTCCTTAATCTGTGCTTTGCCAGCTTTGGTGCTATCTGGCCTTCTTTCACGTATTTTTAGTTGAGACTGATCCTTCGTGCATTATATCTGAATAAGATGACTTGCCTTTCTTTCACCTCTGTTTCCCCAGACGTTTAAAAGAAGAAGAAAGTCTCCAAGGCCTTTCATGTGGTGTCCACAAACCTAAGGATGAAGTCATCCTTTTTGATTTGTAAAAAACCAAATCATTAAATTTGGATTTGGATTGGTTTTGTAATTAATATTTAAGACTTCATGTAGACAAAGATGAGCTGTTTTAGCATTTTTAGATTTGTATGAAATGGTGCCAATCTTATGATTAACTTAATCATACTTCTCCCTACAGTATGTTTTTTGTTTTGTTGCCCTGACAACTAATTTTTTGTGTGGAGCAGGTAATTATTGTAGCCAGTCGTACTTATATAAGGTGCCGTGGAAACTGATTTTTAGCCCCTGAAATCAGTTTAAAACTGGCCAGTTTGAAGTTACAGTAACTTGTGCATAAGATTGTTAAACTAGTTTGTTTTACAGTAATTGAATATGTATTATTTTTCACTCTATGTATAAAAGCTTGTTTTAATTATTGTAGTAGTTTGTAGAACTCAAGGGCTGATCCTACTAAATGCTGAGTGGTATTCATTTTAAATGAAATTCTCAGGGAAATGAAGATATTAGGTATTTTAGAGGATTAGACCTTTATTATGCTTGCAAGCAACTGCTTGTGCATTATTTACATGTATGTGTCTTTGGAAAAAGAAAAATTGGAAAGGTTTCCAAGATTAGAAAGGTTTCCAAAGGTTGGAAAGGAGACTGTTTCCAAATGTATGTATGTATTGCAAGATAGAGAAGGTTTTCAGGTAGTAATACATGGTAAAGAAGGAGCCTTACTATAGGAGACAATTAAGAGGTTTGCTAGTCATTTTCATTTAAGTTGTTGGAACGATGTTTTTGCACCATCCCAAAAGTTTATTGAATTAATAATACAGACAAAAAAAAAAAAAAAAAAAAAAAAAAAAAAAAAGACCATGATGTATTTACGTTAACTTTAAGAAAACCAAAGTGTGTATCTGTTATAAGTGTCTGCAGCTATGTATCTTGCACAATATGTGATTTTATAAAACTTCTTTTTAAAAAGCAATAGTGTGCTAACAACTACGTGGAATAATTTTACTTAAGTGAATGTTTTGAAATTTTGGCTCACAATCTGAGCATTGAAGTAAATGAGTATTAAACTGTGTAAGGACTATTCATGTTGTTTGAAAACATTCATATTTTGCAGCTTACATAGTATCAAGAGTGAATCACAATTATTACAAAATAGCAATGAATCAGAATTGGACATTGCAGAAGATCTGAGAAGGAAACTCCATCAAGCTAAAAAAGAAAAATTAGACATAACCATTAAACACAATCAGGATGTAAGTGGGGTTTTTTTTGGCTCTCTAATTATTTTATTCTTGGAATAAATGTAATCTTGTTTCATTAAAATAATCCTCCAAAGTGGTGTATCAAAAGCACGGTCACTAGCTTTAAAAAAACAAGGAAAGTCGTACTGTACAGATGTTTCATATCTGTTCATAGGGACTTTCAGCACCCCTGCTGGCATTTGTAGCTCAAATCTACCCTGATGAAAAGACTGTTTTATTTATTTATTTATATTTTTTGCAGAGTGTTAGCATATCATTTTAATTCATTTAATACAATTTTAGTGGAAATCAGCAACAGCCCATAAACCTAGTGTAGTGTTATTGTGGATATGTGCACCAAATTCAGACAAAATATCATTTAACGGTCTTGCAACTTCTTGGCTTGGGCAAATTTGCAATTTTGCAAAGTTTTATTTTTTACACTCAAATGTACAGAATACAAATATGATGACTTGTTTGTCAATAGCTTCATACTTCTAATGAGAACTTCCCTTTCAGGGAGACATGGCTTGTACTTTTCCTGCATTACCAGGTTTATCTTGATGATACTGTAACAAACTAGTACTGAAAAGAAGTAGTAGTAAGGAACTATTTTATTAATCTCTTCTCTAGCCTCAGTATCGGCTTTTCACTAGTGCATATGTAAGAAAAGGTGGACACTGAGTACAGAACTAGTGGTAATCAGCTTGGACCTTGTTGCTACTAGGAACACTCCACAACTGCTAATGACAATCTGACGGCTGATATCTTGATTTGAACTGTGCTGGTGTGGAAGAATTATTACTACTCTGAATAACACTTCTGCTCCTAACAGTCTGCTGGGGGGCAGTTGATGCAACTGCCCCTTCATCTGTTTTGGGTAAAATCAGCAAATAAACCAAGGTTGCTGTTCCAGGCCCATTTATTTTTAGGGAATAAGTCCAGATTAAAGAGATTTCAGCTTCTACCTTAGCAACTTGTTCTCATGCTGCAGTTGGTTCCTTCCTCTCCTGTTGTCCTGTTCAGCTGTGTAGCTGCTCTATAAAAGAGATACCTGGAATTATCTGTATTTAAAGAAACTCTTAAACGGAGAATTTGTAAGCAGAGTATGCACAGTAAAGCAGAGTATGCACAGTAAAGATCACCTGCGGCACCATGTAGGCATAGTGGTTTGCACTACAAAGTTAGGTTACATTTTAAGAAGCCGAATTACTTGAGACTTTGTTTCTTTCTTTCTCCACTTGCCCTATAGTTCCTGATAATAGGAAGCCCTTAAATTATTTATGTGCAATGTTATAAAAGTTAAGGGGCTACTCTGTAGCCATTCTGAAGAAATCTACGTTTTACTTTCCACCTTCCTGTCTTGAAGTAGCTTGAAATTGATTTTCTGGATCCATTTTTTTTGCTGGCAATGATGAGGCTGTTATACTTGATTTGAGCAAAATCGTTCCTCAGAGTATTTCCATTCTAATTCGTTGTCTGTAAAATTTAGTTCCATTCTGCTTGACTTCTGAATGCCTTTATTGGAGTTATTTTTATATTCATATGTATGTCGGTCAGTTATTGGTCAGTTATTATGTTGGTCTGATAGTCTAGCAGTCTGACACGACTATTTTTTAGTGTTCAATTTAAATGAAGTTACCAGAAAATTGCCTGTTGGACACAGTGATTCAGTTACTGCAGAAAGAGGATAATGTTATGACTATTTCTGTTTTCTTAAGGCAATATATTTTTGGAAAAAAGAAGAGGGTTTTTAGAGTACATGAACTTGATCTAAAAATACGACTAGTTTGCATAAAAACAGCAATAAATCACTCAGAATCCACATAAATATGCATTGTCACTTTCAGGGCTCTAAGCATTTTAAGTTCAAATGGAATAAGATGACAGCTATACACAAAATTCAGAATATCTTTTGAAAATATTCTGTAGGTGTATTTCTGTAATGTTACATTTTGTTAAGAATTTTTGTTGCCAGTTCTGTGGAACAAATTTCTTTTACAGCTATCCAGCTATGAAAGCCAGATTGCCAAATTACGGTCTGAAGTTGAGAAAGGAGAGGCTGTTCGACAAAGCCTGGAGTATGAACTGGCAATTGCTAGAAAAGATGCTGGTCTGAAAAGATATGCTGCACAAGAAAAATTAAGTGATGCAAACAAAAGACTCGAGCAACTGCAAGGTATGTTTCAAAAGAGTAAAAACAGAGCAATGGCTAAGTCTGTTCTAGGTCAGAAAGACAATGGAGGCACAGTAGCTTAATTAAAATTTCCGGATATTGCTGTTTCTCTAGGATCTCATGTCTTTCCCATCCCTGATCCATCTGTTTTGGTAAACTGTTACCCTTGCTGTCTCATGTGGGAATTAAAACTAACCTACTAAACCAATCATCCCTTTTTCCTTTCGCTCCTTCCCTTTCACTCCTACTCAACTGCCCTTTTCTCCCCCACTTCCTTTTGTTACCAAGTTTCACTGCTGTCTTTGTACAGGATTGTAATCATGGTGGTTGTCTCCACATCCTGGTTATTACTCTTTCCGGCAGTTCTTTTTCTTTTTACTTTTCTATGTCAAGAAAAAGATCATCTATTCCTGATCATTTTTGGCCTGTCTGTATTTAATTTGTTTGCACTCTAACAGCTTTTTCCAGCAATTTGGATCACGCTGCTTCCATCTTTCATCTTTTCAAAGTTTTAGGCTTTTCAGTGTTCATGCCCAGTTCACTTCCTTCTCATCCTGCTCCTTGTTTCCCTTTTTATAGGTAATGGAACATGTGTGTTGTGGTAACTCCACAACACACACCTTCTGTGGAAGGAAACATGGCAATAGTATGTGGAAGGGGAGATTTTACCTGAATATCTTTTTTTTTCCTGTTGGTTTTGTACTCAGAAATTCAGATTTCCTTCATCCTCCTCAACAGAGAGTGGGCAGATTTCTGGTCCTTACAAGGAAGCGATGTGCTTTTTTAATTATCTAAGCAAGTGTAATACCTTTTTAATCTAATACAGGAAATACATTTATGAATTTGCTGACTTTTTACGTTCCATGAGCAGTTTTGAGTTAGACATACACATTTAATTCTTTCAAGGAGAACTTGGAAATGGAAAATGAGAAATGGAAAACTTTAAAATAGTTAAAGTACCAGGTGTTTCTAAGATAATTGGAAAGCTGAACTTTTAACTGCTTGGGAAAACTCAAAAGCAAAGTAAAACATTCTTACACATGGCACAGTGGGGAAAAAAGTATTTTTTCCTTTGGAAATTCCTTTAACATTGCAAGTTGAAGATTTTAACTGTTAGTTTCTTCAGAGGAAAGCTGTCTTTTTTTCTGTGCATGATCATTCTGTTTGCTTGCCAGTTTCTAAATGTCCCTTGAAAGTGTCTGCTTTAGAAGTGAATAGTGCCTTTGTGTGTATTTTAAAATGCCAGGTATTTAAAATCCTGTTTTGTGAATTACTTTATCATTTAGAAAACTAATTGACTGCTGAAAGTCAAATCATTGTGATATTGCTTCACAGTTTTTTGCAGTTAGTGACTTACTGCTTTTTTCCCCTGGTCACTTGGAGCTTTCTTCAGCTCTTGTTTGGTGCTTTAACGTATTTGACTGCTTGGACAGAGAGGCCCCTTTGTGGCTTCCTGTCCTTTTCTATATTTCCTCCAGTATGTTTTTCTACTCTCCTCAGTGAGGGCTGATGTTCTACCATGTGATGGCCTTTTCCCATTGTTCTGTCCATTGCTCATCTAGCACTTTTTCATGTGTCTCCTCTGTTTGTTTTACCCTTCTTAGGTTGAGGTGAAACTACAGAAAACTGCAAGAAATTGAAATAAGAATGTATTAGGAAGTGGTGATCACTTAAATGTCAGTGTAGCTTGTTGTATACAGTAAAATGAGAAAACAATACAAAGTAGCTTCATCTGAAAGCTAGGGAAATTACTCAGTCAATCTGCATTACATAGTAGCCATACGTCATGAAGATTTCAGCACTATTTGTAGCTTTCACAGAAGACTACACACAATCTTTCTCTCTCTCAGGGCTTTTGCTGTGCTGAGGTTTTAATTCCCTTAAGCAACAGTAATTTTACTTAGAAAAACTAATCCTTTGCTCACTAGCATAACCTGCCTTAGGATTTCCTATAGTTCTTTTCATTGTGCAGACTATCTTTACTGTAATTTAAAATGAGCTCATTGCTGTTATACATGTGAAATGTACACTCATGTGCTTGCAGGTCTGCATGCTTAGGCTTGGAAAACCAAAACTTTTGTGGAGAACAAGGAAGCTGAGAATAGGCTAGGTTGTTTTGTTCTAAAGGTTATAATGGTTTAGGGTATTTTGTGGTAGTAATCTGTTTCCTTCAAAAATCTGTAGGAATGCTGATAAGGGACAGGTAATATGGAATGAGGAAGAACAGAAAGGGGATTCTAGTGTTCAAAAATATAATGACTTGCTAGAGTACGGTGTCTTAACTAAAGCCGTAATGGACTTTTCAGTAGTTCAAATTTTAGGATATAAGAGAGTTTTTACTCACTTGGACATACATCAGAGAGCTGTGAAATACCAGGGATAGTAGCAGGAGCAGGACAGTATGGACTACTGTTTAAAGAAAGAGCAATGGAAAATTTGGTAGAGAGATTACAATTCAGATACGTTCAATTTAATTCTTTCATTTTGAACAGTTAGTAACTTGAAAGATGTCCTTCCTGGTTACTTCAATGTGTATATTTTATTGGATGTTTGGAAGTTTGGCTGAAATGGGATTTGACACTTAAGAATAATGTTAATCAGTAGAAAAATGACCAGCAAAGTTAACTGATATAGACTAATCTCTATATCAAAGCTGCCCAAAGGTTCTAGAAATTTGAAATCAAGCCCTCCACGGTTTAGACACCTCACTTGAAAGAGTTATCTCTGGTTTTTATCCTCTTTCAAGAGGAGCTAAGTTTTAATTTATCAAACTCTCTAAACCATTTTTAGATTCTTGTGTGAAAGATGCTACTGGAAGACAAAATTTTATTATTTCTTTATAAAGAAGGTGGTGTTCTTCAGTGCCAGAAATCTAAATGTTCTAATGTACCACAGAATATTACAGAACACAGAAGAAACGCTCGTTATACAATTTTTTCGAACAAACTCAGCAGTGATACTTGTCTTATTTTTTTCTTTTCTTTTGTAAATAATAGTATTGAACGAAAATCTTCAGCAGAAAGTGGCAGAGACTGAGAAAATGTTTCATATTGCTCAGCAGAAATGGAAAGAACAGCAGCAAAGACTTGCAAGTGACTTAGATGAGAAGGATGATATTCTCAGGACCTGTAATAATGAATATGAATTGCTTCTTAAGGAAAGACTCAAACTAGAAAGTGTTTTGCAGGTATGGTATTTTATAGTTGGGAAGATGAATTGCATGAGATGAGGTCTGGAACTTTTTTGTTGGGAAAATGTATGGTGGGTGGGTTTTTTTCTGGCCTGGGGGGAAAAAACCATCCCCAAAATAGAGAAATGTTGCAGAATGTCTGTGAAGAATATACTTTTGTAAAGTTGTATTATTTCACAGTGTTCCTTGCCTTGATGGAATATATTGTTGCTGGTTTTTATGGTAAGCAAGTAAGCCAAGTTCTCAGTGCACATTGGTGGTTAGGTGTGTTTGCACTGCAGTGCAAAGCTGAGTTAGTAAAATCAGGGAAGCAGAAGACCTAGTCTCTAAATCCCTTTCTCTCTTATCTCCCCAGTCTGACATGTAATAGCCTCTGAAACTGAAAATCATTTGTGTAACATGGAGACAACACATCTGTCAGGCAACCCAAACTGTGATAATTAAATTTCCAGCAGTGTTGTATGTTACCCACTCCATGCCCCATGTGAAAGATGTGATGACTTAAAACCTTATTGACTTCTGTTCTTTCAGTAGACTTAGCGCAGGTGGAAAGAATGACTGTTATTGGAATTTCTGCTATTTAATTAGAAAAGAAACACTGTCCCTGTTAAGAAGAGACTATATGATCTGTTTTATCCTATGGGTTTGCCTTCTTCAGATAATTTCATTGTATTACTGGAAAAAAGTGATTTTTAAAGTTGAGTTGCACTGCTATGTATAAATCACTTAGATGTTAAATATATTTTTGTTACCATTATTTCTTACATGTTTTCCACAGTCAAGCAGTTCAAAACTGAATTATGCTTCAAACAAATCTAGTCATATTATGGCATGGAAGTGCTGAGCTAGCATACCCAACCTTTACCTGCTCCATAGGAACAAAAATGATTACACAATTATAGTTTAATCATTTGAGTCTTAATAATGCACAATTAGATTATCTTACGCCTTTAGCAACATAAGTGAGTATGTATTCAATTATAGTCATCTTTTATGCTTTCAAAGTGCAGTACAGAGGCTCTAGTAAGGCTGATAGCTATTTACTCATGCATGATTACTACTAACAGATTTGCTTTCTTTCATTTAGCTAGAGAGATCTTTTTTAATTGACATTTGCTTCTTTTATATGTCCTTTTAAGACTTGAGAGACTTGACTTAGTTGGTCTAAATATTGCTCAAAGTATGGAAAATTAATTCAATTTTCTTCAGCTCTAGTCAGCTCCAAATCTGGAACAGTGCCCAATAGTCCTCCCAAATGACATGAAATAATCTGGTAGCCTATCAGCTAAGTTCTGACAGCAAATCCATCTGTTGTACTACATTGTGATACTGTTTGGGTAACAGAATTTTTTTAAATGGTAAGGTGGGGCTTGCAAGATAAACTGCAGGGTATGAATTTATGCTTTCGTAGGATGTTGTAGCAATTTTAGGAGTATCTTCAGTTATGAAGCAGTCTTTTGTCTAACCAAAGAGACCCTAGAGTGTAGCAAGGATTAAAGAAATAGGATAGAATTACAGAGCAGGGAGACAGCCTTAAAGGAATTTAGATTTCAGTCAGAACAATGGGAAGCAGAAAAAATGCTGTAGTTGATGTTGCAAGCATTTTAATAATATTTTACTAATTAAAAACAACATATTACAATCATAAGCAAAGCAGAGTATCTGTATTACACTATCAAAGCTTCTGTTTGTTTATGAATATTTAGTAGCTTCTTAAAGTTCAAAGTCTACCATTTATTGACAGAGTAGCTTCAATGTAGGTAGCAATAACTTTTTTCTTTCTCTTTTCTTTTTTTTTTCTTTTCCTTTTTTCTTTTTTCTTTTATCCCTTTGCCCTCTCCCTTTGCCTGTTTCCTGACTTTTCGGTCAGGCAGAATTTCTGGAATCATGACAGGAGGTTTTACCATTCTGATTGAGTTGGGAATTATTGCTCTCTTCCTTCCAAGCAACCCGCTTCTCAGAGGCAGGGAATGTCTATAGTAGTCATGCTGATACTGTCCTAGAAATATGTGCATTCAACACAGTCATTCTGTATTCTGCTTGCTTTTTGAATGTTTAGTTTTGGTTGCTGTTGATCTCAGCTGGATTTGAATTAACTACTAATGGATTGATTAATTTGCACATTCAAGTTAGTTTTAGGCTGAACAAAAGAAAACTCAGTTATTCTGTCAAGTTTCACCCTCCTCCCTTTGCCCTGAACCTTTGACAGTCTGGAGATCCATTTGAGAGTGTGTGGTTCTTTTCTGTTTGTTTTTTAACAGCACCGAGCTGTCTTTGCTTAGCATGTATTTTATGAAGTCACAATATAAATGTGCATTTTGGTGCAATTTTATGTCTTTCCTTGCCATATCTTGCCTTTTAAAATATGTTGAGGGTACTTATGTTCAGAAAGTAGGATGTTTACAGAGTTGATGTGAAGAATTAAGAAATTATTTTTGATGAAACATTAAATATTACCTGCACATAGTCCTTGGGAAGTGAATAGATTTGGTAGAGTGATTTTTGGGTGGAGAAAAGAAATTGTTGATTTTTCTTTTATATTAATAATGTTGAATCTTGCCTAGTTTTTTAAAACATTGCAATTCTTAAAAAAAAGAGGCATTTTTTTGTGTTTTGTACAGTGTACATACTCCCAAATTTTTTTGGTTTTGTTTGTCCAGAACAAATTGCTTTCAACTTGAGTGTTGCTTAAATTCTGTGCTGTACCTTTAGGAGCATCTTTTAAAGAATAAGAGCAGAGAGGGTTCACTACTTATCTGTGTTTCCAGAGTACTGTCTCTTCAACTGTTTGTTTGAAGGCAGAACCTGGAAAAAAGGTGGAATAATGAGACATAAGGTAGGAATCAGGTAGTGTGTGGATACTTGTATGTTTGCTTGTACTGCAAAAGCAATTGCCCTATGTTGTTATCTTAATGCCCAGGAGTCCTGGTTGTGGAGCTAGGACCCTGCTGCACTGGGTTTTCTTCAAATGATGGACAAAAGGGAAATCTCTGTAACAAAGGCAATATGCTCTCCAAAAAAACCTAACCAGATAAACATGAGAAAATAGAAGGATAGCCAATAGTTTGTGTTCAGGTAAGTGTTACTGAAGAAGAAAGAATGACTTGAGGTGGAGATGCAAACTTACTTGAGATAAGGTTTCCAAGAATACAGTATGTAGTGTGGTCTGTCCCCACCAAGACTTCTAGAGAACAAAGATGAAATGCTGTAGAAGCTCTCCCTCTGAAAGTTCTTGGTTATGTTCATGGATACTTTGAAGGAACAGTTAGGAAAAGCATAAAAGTTTAATAAAGAAAGCAGAGTAGAACAAGAAGATTTTAGGGAAAAACATAAGTTAATTGACAGATGACCCCCTAAAGTCTTTCTCAAACTAACAGATACATGATTCAGTTTTCATTCAAAGTTTTATGTTTACAAAAGTTATATTAGTTACAGGCTATGAAGAAACCTATCTTTAGATACAGTCCTGGGATTTTTTTGGTTTTGTTTTTTTTAAACTTGGCCAGGTAACAGAGATGAAGAGTGGAGCATTGGCTCTGAGACCTGCCTAAGAGTAGGCTGGGTTGGGTTGAAGAGTGTTTCAAGTGGACTTACCTCCAGTTCTGTTCAGTGTTTTGTAGAAGCCATGTTCAGTGACTTTTTAATGCTGAAAAGAGAGGTAGAAAAAGATAAATATTAGAGAGGTACATTGTGTCAAGTGAAGTTTGGCCTAAGATCACGACTAGAGTATTGTTTGGGACATTATATTCTCTGCTGGTGCGTATACATGCAGAAGTAAGGGTCATCTGCAGAGATGAGTGTTCAGTTGGTAAATGGATTAAAGCTTGAAAATTGTTCACTCCTCAGGTAAACCTGATTCATTACTGAGCATCAAATCTTAATCTGGATTCAATATGAAAAACATTTTCTTCCCACCTTGCTTTGTTTTGTTCCCCTGCCAGTCATCCTAGTTATAAATTATAAATTTAGCTAAAACAGAATACCTAAATGTTAAAAATGCCCTTGCCTGCCTTAGTTGTCACTTGGAAGTTGTGTATGATAAAGTTTTAAATTTTACTTGATTTAAATTGGGCAGATAAACAAATGCCTTAAAGATCTGGGTTTATAAAAGCTAACTTCACAAGTGTTCCAGTCTTTTGAACTGTGTATTTACAGGCCTGTTTTAAATATTTTTACAGCTATTCTGAGCTGTAAAAAGAAAGCTAGAAAAAGTTGATTTAATTTTGATCTTAGTATGTACACAGAAATGAGATTCTAAGCAAGTATGCAAATCCTGGTCAGAAAAGCTGCATTTTAGGAACTGTAATTCTGAACCTGGCTATGGCAGTCTTGAGTTGCACATGGAGATGAAGTCAGCTTAATTTACTGTCTCTAAGAGACAGAGGGAAAGTAATCCTCTCAGCTTTCCAACAAGTTCTGTGGTGTGCTCTCTTGGGTGTGCTTAGCATGCCATCTGCTTCATAATCAAAGAAAGTATTACAGTATAGTAAGAGCAATAGCATCACCTTGTGGTTAGCCAAAAGATAATATTCCTTCTCAGAAATAATCCAGAGATCTTTCTTAAACTACTTGTGAAATTCTTGTTCATACACTTTAAAAAAAATGAGTTGTCTTTTTCATAAAGAGACATAAGTAATAAGTGTGCTTTGTGACATGCAGGCGTATAAATTTATTTATGCATTTTGCAAAGCGAAAAGTGTTTTTAAGTGCAGGTGACCATTGGAATAATTTGCACAGTTTTATGTTGGATGGGAATCTGAAAAGTTCAGAGTCTTCTGTCAGATTCTGAAATTGTACAACTGCTGTTTAGTTACATGACAAACTTGATGTATTCAGGTCAATTTTAGTCTAGTTAATGTTATCTACATTTCCAGTGTAAAATATTTTAGGCCTTGATGTAGTATTCTCCATCTACCAACATGTTATTTCATCAATAAAGTCTTTTCCCACTGTACTTTTGTTAACGTTAGGAAGATGTACCCAATGAGATCAGTATCTCTGTGTCTTTTTAGTGTAGTGTGAATAGTTATATATTTGTATATGAACAGTTAAACTTTTTTTTAGCATGATAGTGGAAAGAAACCTGTGTATTGACTTGATATTACAGGAGCAGATATTATGGGATTGGTTCATATCTGGGTATGTTATTTTTGAAGTATTAGAATTAGCTTCAGATTCCAGTTTTTTCTTCACGTTTCACACGTGTCCCTTGCTTTTTTTTCCAGAAGACATGAATAAAATCATGTTGCAATGCCCCTGCATGAAAGAAGAGAGAAAATAAACTTATTTTTTTAGTTAATAATTGATAACACTTAACACTGTAGAATAACCATAGTTCCATTGTTGTCGTATTTAAGTGGTTAAAACTTTCTGCCTTCTGTGTGGAGGAATTTTTAAAATACCTTTCCAAACTTTGGAAAAGACTTGTGTTTCTTTGATCTTCATATATCAACATGGTCATGTTAGACTTCAGTCTTCCAAAGAATCATTTTGTATGAATAATTCATTTTCTTTTCCTCCTCATCCCTGCTCTAGCTATGCCTAATGATTTGTAATTTCCAGAAACAAGAATATGTGACGTAAGATTAATAGCAGAATTTGTAGACCAACTGGATAGCCCTGGTTTATTTTCATGAAACATCTTGCAGTGATGTTGAATAGGATTAATAAACAGGAGGACTTAATGTAATCTTTCTAATTTTTTTGCACAGAAAGCCATTTTAACAAATTGGGTCTCTGAAGGTCCTTCAACTAAATCACTGGATTTATAGCTTGTTCCCAGTGCTAGTTATGGAAAAGCTTATTCCTGTCTGCTAAATCAAAGCTATTCTTTTTGGCACTTCTGGGATCCTCCAGCTTAAGTATGTGCTGGGCTGCTGGGGGTTCATTATTTGGCTACTTTCCTCCCAGTCTGGTGTGATGTTCTTATGTGTGAGATTCCATAGCTGTTACTCCACAGAACTGCTGAGTCCAGCAGTGTTAGCAATTACCCCAGCTCTAGCTTGGTTCAGCTTCCAAACATGGAATTTGAAAGTAGGGAACAGCTTGGTTATTTTGTAGCACTGACCTCTTCATAGTTTACCTAGGTATTTGTTTAAAGTAATTCAGTTTCTAGACAGAAGAAAGTTTCTCTTAGAGCAACAAAATGAGGATTATTTAGTTTACAGCAGTAACCATCTATAAAAATGTCTGATTCAATTTCAAGTTCCAATAATTAAAACCAAAATCAAATAGAATGTCCTGTCCATATTTATCCTTTCATCGCATTTATTTAACGCTTTCCCTCCCCATCATTGCTGTTCAGCTGGGAGAAAGAAGAGACTGGCAAAGCAGCCTGCTCTAAGCTGTACAGGGTCACAGGATAAGGTTTTTTTGTGGAGAATTGACTCTGTTTTCTAGAATGACTGCAGAAGACTATACTCATGGTGATTTTAAGCAAGCATATTTTACTTGATGGTGAGTGAAGAGCCTGTGTGCTGTTGGATAAATGGTTTTGGTAACGAGGGCTAACTTGTTAGGTTCTAGTAACCTGTTCTCATGCAGTCTCCATTCAAACTGTGTTCCTCTTTTAAACTCCTTTAGTATAATACGCTATCTCAGTACGAGTATGCCCTTCAATCTTTATTTTTTCTAGGAGCAGAATAACGCACTGCAAAATATGCACAAGAAAATGAAAGATATGGAGCTGGAACATAACGACTGTTCTGAACTCCTGAGACGACAGGCCAGTGAGCTTGAATACAGCACTGAACGAGAGGAGCGACTTAAAAAAGAAATTGAAGTAAGGTTTTTTTGATTAACAAGCTCTGAAATTCTGTTTGAGCAATCTCATTCTTAGGGCTGAAACTCCCAGTAGGCTGCAAATTCATTGTACCGTATTCACTAATGTTGCACATCCATCTTACCGAGTAGGCTGAAGAGGTCAATGGCATTAGCTTTGTGTATCTGGTTTGAGGCTGGGGTTTGAACAGTAGATGGGAAGAGGCTTATGAGAGCACAAAAACAAGGCTAAGCTAAGTGCAATTTCATTTACACTAACCTGCGAATTCTGCATAACCACTTAATTTGTCTATTTTGCTAGCTTTTTGGCTTAAGAGAACATCTGTACATAACTCTATTTTGAACAGGTTTCTAAAACTAGTAAATTTGTCAGAGAGAATTTGTTGGAGCTGAGAAAGGCACCAGGGAGTGTGCTAGGAGGCAGAAATAAAATACTGGAAGACCACCATGGTGTTTTGCAGCCTCTTCCGGTCTAGACTTAAAGGTGGTTTTATTTTGTTTGTCTGTTGAGTGATACATGTTGTTGAGAAGTCTCAGATTTTTCGGACTAGCATCTTGTACCAAACTAGCATCTTTTACAAAACTCCTGCTTACATCTCTCTCCTCTGTTTCAACATTTTGTTTACCCACTAAGTAGGTTTGTGGTAGGATTTATAGTAACTATGTTACCTGAACATACAATCTGGGCCGAAGCTTTCTTGGTAGAGTATTTGTCACTATAGGAAAGCACAGTGACCAGATGGTTTTTATCCTGATGCATCTTTTCTACCAGTAGAATCTTTAAATATTTTCTGTGACCAATTTTGAAGAATGGGCATGTGCAGGATATTTGGAGTCCTTAGAGGAATAAGTGACATACAATTTTCAGCTATGTCTGCTATCTTTTATTTTTCCCTTAAAGAGAAAAAAGTGTTTAAACCATTGATTGCTAGGTAGTTAAGAGTACTGCATTAAAGGCAAAGGACAAAAGAAAATTCCTACAGGGAAGAGCAGAGCTTATCAACTAAAAAACACTGACTTATTGACCAACAAGGTAGATCTCTTTAAGGACACAAATGTCTACAGGAAATCTATTCTCAGATATTGTGAGCTGGACATATTGGCCTAGGCAGAATTACCTTCACTTGAAAGTGCTGCGTACTGTGAAGTTCCAATAACCCTTTTAAAAAACAAAGATTTTTGCTTCCAAATATTTACAAAGAGGCTTTTCTTTGGGCTCCCTGGCTTTAACGATATCTACATCCATCTCTAGACTTAAAAAGGAAGAGATCAGTTCCTCAGAAACAAAGCACTGCTTGCCCTGAAGATGGTTTTAATCAGGGAGTGCTATCTTATTGACCACAATCAGCTAAGATAATTTCATTGTTTGTTAATTTTTACTAGAATTTTTAAAATGCTTATAGCAGTCTAGTGAGAAAACAACATACTCAGACTGCAGAAAAACAGACTTATGGTGCTTGTAAATGTATCTGCTTCAGCAGTGATTAGGGAAATTATGTAATAAAAGGTCTTGCATACAAAGTTTTATACAAGTTAGTGAAAGTCCCTGTGAATTAAAAAAAAATGCAAGTCATCTTAAATTAAATTAGAGTGCATATGTTTTGGTCAGCTAGCATCTTGCTGTACCATTGCAAAGGTTAATTGCAGGCATGTAAATGTCTGAAAGGGCCTACAATGCTAACTTTCCCCTTTTGTACTTGAAGTCAGAGAGAAATTAATGAGCCTCTGAAAATGCCGTTGTTCTTTGAGAAGCACAGGTGCTAGATATTTTGAGCTTCTAGTGTTGCTTGCTGTAGATTTTGGACTGAAAGTGGGTAAAGTACCAGGGTTTGTGACAACAGCATTATCTGTGTGTTACAGGGTACTGCTACTCTGCATCCCCATTTGTAGAGCACAGTTTGTTCCACCTTTTTTGTGGTTATGAACGGCTGCCACTTCAGGATGATGTGGGTTCTGAAGTACAAAATTCAGATTCTTAACATCCACTTTAAGCTAGTTTCTCTCACCTGTAATCCTCACCCCCAAACTTAGACATATGCAGGAACAGTTTAGTATCCATTTGAAATTTAGTTCACATCCAAAGCCTATCATAGGATTAATAAATTTGTCATTCGTCTTCCTCTCTTATCTCCTGCAATTGATCGGACAGAGCTGTTGTCTGTCCTTCCTGCTGAAATGGAGTAGAAAGACCTCAACAAAAGAGACTAGGTAACTTATTCTTCACTTATGTAGCCTGGTTGTTGGGGCTTTCTCCTGGGAGACTGGAGGGGAAGGAACTGAAGGAGTATTCAAGGGCAGATTAGTTGGATAAAGGAGGGAAACTGACAACACTCTTCTCTTCTAGCTGCGTTTGAAAGAAAGGATTATGCACTCCATTTTCAAAAGGATTGGCTGCATCCCAGGAAGAAAGAAGTGCTTCTGTGAAGTCTGGAGGTGGTTGGGATTTAGACACATTGCCATCAACAGAATTTCCTCCCCTCTACCTTAAGCAGCTGCCCCCTTAGCATACTAGCTTCTCTGTGTTACATTCTTATTTGCCAAATGCTTCCCATGCATCGTGAAAGGTATAGTGAAGGAGGGCGCTAAAATCTGGGCAATAGTTTTCACTGCGTGGCAACGTACTGAAGTCTTTCTGTGGTTCTGTCCATTCTGGGTTAGTCTCGCTTAGTTCTGTGCTGTTCCAGCTGTCAGTTTAAAACTCCTACATGTAAGGGAACAAGTATTACCAGTGTAAGAAAAAAAGTTATGTAAAATTCTGATAACTCTTATTCTTGCCCATGATGTCAGTTTTTGAGATAGATTCAGATATCAGATTTTTAGTTAAATTTCCATTCAGTTATAGAAGATTTAAATTAGTAGACCCCAGAGGGAAGGTTCTACATTTTCCATGAACTAGCTCTATATTTCTTTATCTCTCTTTATGGAATATTTAGTGTATAGATTGAAATTCCTTTCTCTTAAAAAATGGCTTGCATTCATTGAATGAATTAATCACAAGAGAACAATCTGTTAATATAAGAGACATCTCTTACTTCAATATCCATATAGACTACCTTGTTTTAATGAACTTTTAGTTAGATAATATGTGCTTAAGCTCTTGATGATGGCAGTGATCTTCTTAAGGTGATTTGTATGGAATGTAGTATCGTTTTATTTAAAAAAGCATTTACACCTTTTGCTATATGCTGCTTGACAGGCAATGAAGATGAACTTTTCTGGCGTTCACAAAGCTATTCCTTTACTACCCTCTGCTGGATGTAAGAGAGAAGTTCATGAGAAAATACTTGTTTTAGTGATTGGCAATGATAAATTTAGAATCTTTTCCTTCTTGTACTTTGGCACTTTTACAATTCTTTAATTTATAGTAGTGTATGTAATAGATTATATTACAAAGAAATAAAGGAGGGAAAAGTCCCTTATTTTTTAAAAATAACACTTTGGTTTTATCTTTCAATCATTATTCTGAACATGATCTAAAACATTCACCTTTATAAAGCAGGGCAGAGTACATTTTTAGTCTCTGGGATTAGAAATGAAGAGAGAATAATGGTGAGTTTGTGTATGCTCTTCAATTGAAAGAGAGCTGTAGTTATATTAACTAGTCTTTTAGTTTTCTACCTTGCAATGAAGTCAATGTGACATACCTTACATGGGCATGGAGCCCTTTTGAAGTAGAACACACTGTAATAGAAAAAACTAAAATGGAAACCTTATTTATATTCTGCCTCTTTTGCCTAAAATTCAGTAGTCATACAAGTTCCTGATATTTTTGTTTTGTATTAAACTCAACATATTTCTACTACTTACAAATGTTACCATTTCCTGGAACCAGTGTCTGTTATTTTAGCCCTGTACTCCATTGCTGTGGAAAGATGATTTCTTGGGAAACATGAAGCAGTTTGTATATAAAAATAGTGTTTCTTCTGATGTGTCTGGATGCCAAAAAGCTGGGTGGGAAAGCTGTTTGATGAAGAGTGGAGGAGGGGGGAGTGTGTTTTTTACCATGAGAAACAGGATTATTAGTTCATAAATTTCAAATTCTTTGTCTTGTTCACAGAAATGTAATGATTTTCTATTGTTTGTTTTATGTGGTTGAGGCTGCCAAGTCTTAGTAAGCTGAAGCTCAAGGTCTCTGAAGATTTTCAAACCCTTCTCATAAGACCTGAAAAGTGTCCCAAAACTTGGTCCATTATATTTCTGAGACTTTGAGTAGGTTGCCATTTAAAGACCATTCCCTTGTCTTTCATGATGTTCTCTCTCTTCTCACTGTTGCCGCCTGAGTACTTTTTCTTGAGGTGTTAAATATATCATCTTGCATTAACTTTGTAATGCTGCTATGATGTGGAGCTGACTGTGAAGAAAACTTACTCTGTTTGAATGATGGCCCATGTCTGTGTATTTAGAGCAGCTGTATGTACGTGAAATAATTCAAGGCTGTGTGTGTAGTGAATTTCTCACTATCTGTATATGGCAGTACCTAAGGTAATGTAAATCAAAAAACTGTCAGTCCCAGACAAAGAAAAGAAAAATGGACTTTCTTTTTACTTTCTTATTATTAGCCTCACTACTAATTGCAGCTTCAGATAAGTTACAACAGAAGAAAGGTCTTATTAGAAGGGTTTGATAAAGCTCAGAGCAATTGTGAGAGGACACACTCCTCCGCTAGTTAACAGTTCCACCTGTTAAACTTTAAGCTCCTTTTTGTCTTCTATGAGCACGTATTCCTTACTTAATCCTCTTTTGAGGATTACCTTTACTTGATCCTCTGCTCTTCAGAGTCTCCACCTAAGCACCACAGTTTTCACAATGAGGTCTCTGTGGTGACTCCAAAGTTCATGTTTCTCCAGTGACATGCTTACTGACATAAGGGACTTCCTCTTTGAGAGCCCTTTCCTCTTTATTATCTCATGTATCATCATATTACTCAAGTCCAGGTTGAAGGCTGTTTACTCACTCGCTACTAGACCGGACTTGTTTGAATGCTGTCCTCTGTAGCCCTCACCAGCAGTTAGTAACAAAACACACCTGTTATTCTAGTCTATGTGCTTGTATAAAGTAAGATTGTCAGTTCATGTCCTTCTATGGCATTTACTAGCTGTCAAGCATGGGAACCAGAAGAGAGAACTTTTTTCCTCTTGGGGTACTACAGAAAGGGAGAGCTGCTCCGGTGTGTTCACCAGAGGTGAGCACATTCCCCCACGTTTTGCAGATTAGAACAGGGCTGGGCTTTATCTCAAGGCAACCAACCTATTTCAGTTTAGCAGTCCTAGCTTTTTACTTTTTTCCTTAGGCCAAGCATATGGGTTATCCTGTAGCGCCCACACCATTATGTTTGCTGATCCAGTGTTGTATCCTGAGCAGGTCAAATATGACTCCCTTGCCAGGGAGTCATGTTACTCAAGACTTTAGTATATGTGGAATGTTTATACTGAGGATTGAGTCAACTTTGTCAGGTTGAAAGAACATTTACCTCATTGATTAAGAATTGTTTGTAGTTTAGTACCTGTATTGTTATTAACAAGTTGTTTATTATCTGGACAGGAGATGGCTCCACCTTACCGTTATCAAGAGGCATCAGCATTTCTAACACTAGGTGGAAGTGGTCAGCACCTCTCCCAAAGAAGTTCTCAGACCTGACATCCTGATTTAATTTATGAATTATAGGGATATGATTTTAAGCAGGAAAAAAAAATCTTAGTCTGAATATGAAAGCAGAGGAATAGGATGGATGGATTACGATCCTGATATGAGGTGCATGTATATCCTTTTCAGTGGAAATTTTATTTTGGCTGAGCGTTTCATAGAAGGTTTGGACCTCAGTCATGGGGAAGTGCAAGTATCCTGGCAACTTTGTAGGATGTGACTGAAAAATCTTGCTGAAGTGATCTAAATACAAGCAGGGAAGAGAAAAATCACTTCTATTATTGCATTTAACCTTAGAAGCTTTTGTAAATATACTCTTTCTGTTTTTTTTCCTGTTTTCTTTATAATTTATCTGATGATGAAAGGGATTTTGATATATCCCATTTTCTTGGATGTGACATTGCACAGATGTAGGATACTGAATTACACTTTTAGTATTCAGTACCCTGGTATTCATACTTGCTTTACTTGGAGAAGGGGTGAGGGGCTGAGAAAGGTGGAAGCCACGCAGAGTAGTTTTGAAAATGATATTACAAAATGTTAGCATACAGAAAATGTATCTTAGAAACCACATTAGCATTGGCATGCAACAGGACAGTGGGAAAAGAACCTTAAGAACTGGCTCTTAAGAGCTTGGGAGTAAACATGTAGCATGGTTTTCCACAAGTTCTAGGGCTTGCAGTGAAATTTTTTTGGCCATTTTATTCACTGAAGTATTGTATGATGTTTCTCAAAGTCACAGTTTTTTCTATGCTTTCATGGAAACAGATCCCAGACATCTTTGTTATTTAAATTAAGGCTGAAATTGGTTCAGCTTGACTATCGAAGGAAACTGGGAGGTTTTATGAGTGTGTGTGGCATCTTAACTTCAGATGTCTGTCTTCAGATACCCTGCTTGTGCATGTGGAAGTCAAAGGCTAGCACTGTTATCTAGGACTTGCAACCTGTCTCTGTAACTTGTTTTCCCATGACTTCTTATTTCTAGGCAGACATGTAAAGTTGTTGGACACATACATGGTTCTGCAGCAAGACAGAATGATGCTTATCTTTGGTCAGATTCAGAGAGGTTTGCTTGACTAAGGTGATTCTGCTACTAGTATCTTTCTGTTTCTCAGAGGGAAGTCCAGAGGGAAGTCCAGAACTCTTCTCCTCATCCCCACACTCTTTATGGAATTGTTAACATGTAATACAGACTAGAATCAACCCTGACTTTTCTTTCTTTCTGTCACAGAATGGATAATGGATCATTCTTGTTGGTACAGCATGCCGCTTCTTACCATGAAGGGAAGTCCTTAGAAGTATCAGTAGAGCCTGCATAAGACCTTACTAGTAAGGTGGTAGTAAGGTTTTTTATCTGCTGTTTTGTTGCAGCTGTATTTTTGCCAGATAAAGCTTCAGCTTCAGTTTGTTTGACATGTTGGTGCAACTTCTTCAGACACTGATTTTAACGTCCACTTTGCTTTGGTAGTGAATTAGTTCTCTACCCTGACTGTCAGTTTCCCAAATGATTACTCTACTTGTCTATGATTCCTGTGGTTGGATGGCTAATCTACACTTAGGTAAATAGCAATTCCAAGATTCTTTTCTTCCAGCAGTCTAAGCAAATCTGAGTTTGTATGTATTTAATAACTTCTTTGTTGCTTAGTGAGGCTCATGTGCTAATTGCTGGTTAGATACCTCGCTTGAAGCTTCCCTCTTTCCCCTCCAGTAATTTCTTATTTGCTGCTATCAGACTTTGTTTAAATTTGCTAGGTGTATGGCTGGCCATAAGCTGCAGCAATCAAATCACAGAACCCAGAAAAGAAAATTCATTACTCTGGCAGACGCAGACAACATCTGTATTACTTTCCCAATTTACATATGTAATTTTTATAGAAGCTTTTTTAAACATCTGAATCCCTTCTGAGTAAGACAGCTGTTCATTACTGGTAAGCTAATGCTCAGGTTTACATGAGTAATCTTCTGAGACGTTGGAGGAGAATATAGTTCACTCATCATCTTTCACTTCTGGCAATATACAAAATTAGTGGTAGTTTCTGTCATCTCCCTAACAGTGACCTGTCTTGAATGAAACCATGTCTTCATTCGCTCCCTAATTCTTTGCTTCCTGAAACTTTGGTGAACTTATTTAAACAAAGTTTTAAAGCAAAAGATTTAAAGTTCTAAGGCAAACAAACTACTGGTATAAAGCAAGGCTTTAAAGAATCAAACTGTAGAGTTAGATGAAGATTAGAAGCAAGAATAGGGGCTGGAATGCTAACCTGGCTAGGAAATCTTGATCTTGAACAAGTCACTTACTCTGTTGATTATTTAGGGAGACAGTCTGTAAGATGATATTTATCTGTCCCACAGATATTTTGACTTCTTGTGATAATTTATTTTTTCCATGTGTATATTGTCTTGAACGTGTTTGAACTGAACCTGTTCGAATGCTTTCCTTGGATACCTCTCAGCTCCACCTAGTTGTTCTTTAGTCAGAGGCTACGATTTATACCTCTTTGGCTGTATTCTAGACATACTGTCTTTTATTCCTGCTTATAACTGGGAGCCTGTTTTTCACATTCCAGAGATCATCAGGATTCTCTGTACCTGAAACGCTCATTTTCTCAGCGCTTCCCTTTTATAGGTGTGATAGTTCTACAGCTTAACTCTTCAGTGACTTGTGGTAACTCAGACAAATGAACCTTCTGCAAATATGTCTATTTTTAAATTAAATTGTCCTACTTCAGACAGCAAGAGTGATGTGTTGGCACTTCTTACAGGTATCTATTTGTTTCTGCATACTTTTCCTCATTGTTCCAGGATTTTCTTTAGGACTGAAACTTCTATGTTTCTGTGTGTTTGGATATCCTTTAGACCACCTCTCTTGCCCTTACAGTCAGTGTGCATCAGTACTGGCAGTCAGAAAGGAATCTTCTTCCTTTTGAAATGTACTCTATTTTTAAAGTTTTATTTGTTTTCAATTTTGGAGAACACGATTGCCCCAATTTTTCATTCTTGCAGATGCAAAGAATCAGGCTGTTGTTTTTCTTCCCATTTTTATTTTTCTTCCCAGGACTAATGCAATTGAACTGTTTGGGGTGGGGAGGTGTCTCCATTTGAGAGGTCATTTGAGAGGATAACCGTTGTTATCCACTCTCTTGCATCAAGTGGAGTTTTCCTTATATTATATTACGTATTTCCTTGTTTCAGCTGAATGGAGGCTGAGATGAAGTTGCAGAGCAGAGTTCTCATTTGGAGTGGTGCTCAGAAAATAAAATAAGACTTAGTAGTCAAATGCAATGTAGGGCTTGTGAATTAGTAAGATATGGCTAAACGCTTTATTTGCAGAATCACTTTTTTCCCACTTTTTTTTTTCTTTTACTTTTTCTATTTCAGGATTTGCTGTGAAAACAGACACAGTGGTCAGACTCAAGCAAGTCAGCAAAAAACTTTTCCCACTCTAAATGTTGTTACAGGTATCTTCCTCACTTTTCCCTCTATTCTTTTAATGAAACTTCAGATGAATTATATTCAGGCTTATTCTTTAAACACTCTCAAAGAAGAAACAAAATCCAAATAACTTATTTTTATTGTTCACTTACTACTTTTACCAGTCTGGCAGTATTGTTTTGTAAAAACCATCGTGTTGTCAGATGTTGATCTGTTGGAGGATGCTAAGGAAGTTCTTCTAACTTGCTATTGTAGGTAATTCAGTAATTCTGCGTGAAGGGTAAAGGGGAGTAGGGGCTCCACTTTAGTAGGTTATTTGGAAGAACAGAACTGTTAGAGTCTAAATCAAGATATTTTTGAGGATAGATCCTGGAAATATGAAAGTACAGGGAGAGTACTTGTGCGCTATTTTTAAAATTTATTTTATTTTAACTGTTTGTTAAGTAGATGAAACTCTTGGAAAGAGGTAAATTTGAAGCCTCTCAACAGCTCTTTCTGTCGATTAGTTTTGGTAATTTCCCTGATATTGCTGATTTTCTCTTTAAGTAAACCATCTATGGGCATCACTTTCAAAATTCTTTCCTTTGGTTCCTTCCCTCTCCTCCCTCCCCGCCCCCCCCCCCCCCCGCCAGCTTCCCCCAATCTACAGAAACATAAAAAGGTTAACATTTATTGCCAAGAACTTTTTTTATAATGTCTATTAACGTTTCACTCTCTTCACTTAAATGTTCAGAATCAAGATGCAGTCCCACATACTTGCTACTTTGTTTCACATTCCCAGAATCAATAACTTTGAGTATATTTATATAACCTTAAATGTGCTTATGCTAACTGACTTTTTTAATATTAATTTCTTTCTCTTGATCTCCTTGATTTAACTTGAAGTCAACTGTTTAGGATGCATTTTTCATTTAAATTCAGTCATCAGTCAAGGTGAAGAAATGTTCGTGCTAGAAAAAAATGTAGTTAAAATTGTACGTGAGATTCCGTTACCTTTAAAATTATTTGTCCAGGTGAAATTCTGTGTCCAGGCCTTTATGTAGACATGCATGTCTGGTGATTATTTTTGTGTTTAATGTAACTTGGGAGGATTTTTTTCAAATTCGAATCATTAAAAACAGAAGATGGACTATGTTCTTATTTAACTTTAAAAAATTTTTTGGCCTATCCAAATTTCAAAGCAGCCTCTTAGAACAGGGTTTTTTTTTTCCCCCCTCTCTTCTAAATGTTGAAAGAGTGGGTAAGAAAGATGCAACAGTCTAATTCGGACCATCTTGTACTACATAAATGATGCATGTATGTACAGACATTCTGTTGCCTAATGAAATGTGATAACCAGTAAAACTAGTCAGGATATTTGTTAAAAGACAGCCTGCACATCTTGATATTTTCTAGACAAGAACACAAAAACATAGCAGAATGGTTATACGTCAAGGAATGCAGCCGTAAAATACTAGTTAAGTGCTCAATACAGAGAAACTATGGCTTCTCTAGGGCTGCAAAGCAATCTATTCCTGTCACCTTAGCTGAAAAAAACTAAATCCTTTCAACAGACAGCATATTTTTATCAAATCGTCTCTCTTCTCTGTTCTTGATCTATCTCATAACTGAAATTGTAGGCACTGTACTGGTATCTCAGTTGTATTTTGGAACATACAGGATGGAGTTATGTTGCATCGGGTGACTATTTTGATGATAAAGCAAATAGTAAGTTGATATGTAGAATGTTTAACTTTCTCTTTGCTTTCTGACTCCAGGCACTGTTTCTTGATTCTAAAAATGTAGTAGTAACATAATGCTGCACATATTTCCTTAGCTAAATAGAAAATCATAATTTAATATTCTAGGTATGTAAAAATTGTAAACTATATAAAATATACATTTTTTTTTGTGTGGATTCTCGTGGTTCTAAGTACACGCAGTTCAGATGCCATAGCAGGTTGGAGCATGGAGTCCTAATAAACTGGACGGAATGAACAGAACCGTTTCTTTTTCATATTTACCAGCTTTTTCTGGTCTTAAGTTTCTTCAAAATGTATTTTCAGGGAGCTACCGTGAGAATAAAGAAACTGGAAGAAAACATTGAAGCAGAGAGAGCAGCACATTTGGAATCTAAATTCAATTCAGAAATCATCCAGGTAAACTTATTGCTAAGTATTTTGTGGAAGTTTACAGTGAAGCAGCTGATGAAGTTCTAAAGATACAGTTTTCCAAAAATATGAAGACTGCTTACATCAGGTGAAGACACTAGATCATTTTTTTTGTGACAAGAGTCTTAAAGTTGTAATAACTGATACATAAGGGAATGGAATAATAGGGGGGAGAGAGAGAGTAAAAACACCTGTTTTTCAGTGAGCTTTAAAAATTACTGGAATGAATATTAAAAATAAAATTAATTTCTCAGCTGTAGGTTTGAGGAAGGAATTTCCTCTAGTATTTAAACAGTATGGGGAAAGGAAATTTTCCACAGCAGTTAAGCGCCCTTTCAAAAATATAGGGCAGGATATTAAAATAGTACTGTACTGTTTATTAGAACTATTTAGAGATTTTAGTGCATGCATCTGACTTTTCTAGGAGCGGGAACTTAATCAATGCTCTATGAAACACTTGCTGCAAATATGATTATTCAGAGTAGATTTCAGCTTCAAACAAAATTATGATATCAGCAGTTACCAGTAAAAATTGATTATATGAGAAAATGTAGTGGATATAGTTGAGTATTAAATCTTTATATTATTAAACTATCACACAGTTTCAACTAGTAAGGCAATCGTGGTTTATTTTAAAAAGTAAGCATGAAGAATTTAAATGACAATTGCTTAGTGACCATACATTAAGTATCGGGTCTTTCACATTTGACTTACTAGAAACTAAATTAAAAAAGGAATATTGGTATTTTTCCTTTATTTTCTGAGTAACAAAAATAATTACTGTCATTCTTCAATTAGGTATTTTCTTGTTCTCATGATCTTCTCTATTTACAAACACTCTTTTAAGTGACCATTACACAAGTAAAAAGGAAAGATTTTGTTATTTTCTTTTCCTCCCTCTCCTTTTATGACATACAAAGGAACTGGGAGGGCAACATTCTTTAAAATTAGAGACCTCTCTTGTATGGATGAATGATAAGTTTTTCTTCCTTGTTGGTACGCATGGATTTTTCAAGCGTGCTTTTTGCTAAGGGGAAGTATAGCCATTACTGTTAATTCCACACTTTCGTGAGTCCACTTAAAATGTAGAATTCTCCTGGCAAATAATTCCCTTCACTAATGGTTAAAACAATCAAACAAACAAACCCAGACACCATCAAAGGAGACTAAAAGATGCTTTTGGTCAGCGTATCTTATCATTTGTCTCCGTTCTGTACTGACTATATTCATACACTTTGCATGTGTTCAACACTTTCTCTCTCTATAATTTTATTGTCCTAGAGTATAATTGTCTTTGAAATAGAATAGAACATGGAACAACACTGAAGATCATGGTAGTTTTTCTAACTGGCTTTAATGATTTCTTTTCACTTGGTAGTTAAGGATTCGAGACCTTGAAGGAGCTTTGCAAGTAGAAAAAGCCAGCCAAGCAGAAGCTCTTTCGAATTTGGAAATGATCAAGAAAGAGTTCAAAGAGGTAGAAAATGCATATGAGAGAGAAAAACGCAATGCCCAAGAGAACTTGGAAAAACTCAATATGTAAGTTATCTTTCAAATTTATTATAAGATGGCAGTAGACAGCTTGTGTAGCACTTACGGTTTACATTCTCCATCGTTTTGAGTTTTTAGAAAATAACAATCATGCACTTTACCAAACCTAGCCAAGGTTCAAAATCTGGCACTCCATCAGTAACAGATCTATACTGGTAGGCATTTGGGAAGGTAAAGAAAATAAATGATCTATTTTACAGATTATTTGTGAAAGCAAAAATGTTAAGAGGTCCAGCTGTCAGTGTCCTGTCTCCAGTAGTGTCTGGTGCTTGGGACGGGAGACATGTGGAATGTATAGAACAGATTTTTTTTCCTCTACGCACTTGCATTATTATGAAAACATTACTTCTCACCTCAGCGAGCTAGATGGGCCTCTAAAACTGCTGTTTGGAAGTGGTGGATTATTTATGGTGAATAATCTTAGTTTTCAGCTTTTGGATAGATGTGGAAAGTTTCTGAACTGTTAAGGAAAAGATAGGGAAAGGGGTGAAATGTGTGAATATAGACAAAATTACTTGGGCTTCCTGCCCTACTCAGCCCAACCTGCTGTATCTATGGTAACAGACAAGTTTGGAAGAATGGCTTTGTTGTATTCCCCAGGCAGATGGGAGGATGCCCAGTACTAAGCAATAAATGAAGGAATCTTCCCTGGCTGAACCAAGGAGGTTCTGGGGAGAGAAAATTTCAGGAAGAATGGTATTGGAAAGTGAATGTTAATATGGACACATGGTTCATATTCAGCTTTGATTTAGTCACAAACAAAGGGTTAAAGTTACTGAAGATTGCCTGTTCTGGTTTTATTATTTGATGTGGAATGAATATGGAGTCATGAATTCTGTATAAATTGATTTGAAAAATGCAGTAAAATATTTTAATGTATTGTACATACACCAGAAATGTAAAATACACATTATGTAAACATACTTAGTCCTGAAAAGAAGTGCTATTGGAAGTGCTGTGTTTTACAGTAGGAGTTACATACCAGTGACACAACTTGAGTGACAGGATTTCTACTGCACTTAATATTTTAATGCTCTTCCTTGTCTATTTTCAGTTTTCACTTTTAACTTTCATCGCAACTGTCTTCTCAGGTTAACTTTTATCTCTGTTCAACTGGGACTTCCATTTACACTAGGTAGTCATTACATCGTTGCTGCAAAAATTTAGAAACAACTTCAAAATTCCTATACATCTATACATCTAGTTTCTCTACTCTACCCTACTTAGGGTCTCTTGCCATTAGCATGTACTGAGGTCCTTGGGTTTCTCAGAGTAGGTGTCAGCAAAAATAGCTAGAAGATTAACCTGAAGAAGATACTGTGCGATTCTCAGGAGTGAAAGAAAGACTTCCTCAAAGACCTGAATCTCGGGAAATTCTTTGCAAATCATCAAGTAGCTTTATTTATGCATATTCATTAAATCTATTGTATACTATACTCCTCGTTCCTTTATTTAACAAGTTCTTATCTTCATGTTTCTACCAGATGTTTTATCTTAGATATCTGTGCTTAGTAAGATCCCTCCATTCAGATGCTTTTTGCCCTCACAGAAAAGTCATAAAATGTCTGTCTGTCTCAGAGCACCTCACCTCCCCCCCCCCCCGCTTTTTTTTCTTTTTTAGAAGAGATGTGAATGTTTGGTTTCAGAAGAGTGTCATCACAGTAGACCCCCATTTCCCCCTCCTAAACTGCACATACACTTAAGTTTCTTTAAGAAATAAAGGTCGTCAAAGCGTTCCATTCCTGTTAATTGTATTATTTTCTCAGCAGAGCAAAGAGCTTTTATCTCAAGATGTGGTTTCAAGTAGAGCACTGACTAGACAAGAAATACTGCTGTCCAGCCATTGCCATGTGGAGCACAACTATCACTTTATGTTACTTGTTTCATTATTGACTATAAGTAGTCTCTCAACCACTCTTTATTTCTTCTAAACACTTTTACAATGCAAATTATATTCTCTAAATAAATCAGTATTAGAGTGTTAAGGCCTGAATTTTTTTTATTAGCATATGTTTTGAGAATCAGGTGATAGTAAGGATAAAATCTAAATGAATTAGAATTAGAAACATTTTTGATGGTGGCTTAAACATTGATTTAGGAATTTTGTAAACCATTAAAACTTTACAAGTTTTAGCATAAGATCTGTTTTTATTTTTTTAATACTAAATTTTAAATTAGTAATGTTAGTTAAAAATTATTAAAATCTGCATTCAACCATTCAGATCAGCATATGGATAATTTATAAATATTAAATTCAACTGTGTGTCATTCAGTAAAATTTGGTTCTATGGGAGAATCTTCATCTAGATATGCAAAACTTTTTTTGAGAAACCAAGGACTTTTTTGTGTTTTTATAAAATTTATGGGTCGACACATTATGGACATCTTAGAAAAATGAGCAGAACTGTAAACAAACAAAAACCCAAACCTCAGAAAAGGTATTTTTTCTTTAGAGAATACAAATTCCTTGTCTGGAATTACTTTATAAAATGTATGACCATGTTTTTATTATGGCTAAGTAAGCATGTTAATTTAACACTAGGGAATATAGTTCTTACAGTTATGGTACCAATTGTATTAGAGATTTTGGTGTTAGTGCTTAGAGAGAAGTAAGTACTTGTGTTACTAAAATGCAACAAGACCCTTAAAAAGATTTTTTCCCCCCTTCTCCTCTAAGTTGTATCCTTCCATCCAACACTTCTTTCCCAGCAAAGCAGATTTGCCCTATCTTTGACGGTAGAAGATAGGTAGTGAAGGTCAGGCTTTATCTCAGATGGACCATCAGTGTACTCGATTCCCTTGAGATGCTTTTATGTGGTGGGCAGGTACTGCCCATTTTGTTTCCTCTGTCGTTCTTATGCCTTGAAATAGACAAGTATCAGTAATGTCAGTGATGGCTTTCCCAAGATCCCTTCAGAGAGAAGACCAAGAACCTTTGATCCACCTGTGTTTCAAGGCTGTGGTCCTGGGCCCCAGACAATGTCTTTTTCTTTCAAGCCATGGTTTGGCACCATAACATATTTTCCCTTCTCCTGTGGGAGTCCTACAAGTTTATCTTTAAGCCTCTGCCTTGGAAAGTCTTGGAGACTTCCATTTGTTGGGCTAGAACATTTCTATATCTTATTAACTAGACTTGGTGTAGCATAAACGATGTCAAAGGCGGAAACTTTATAAAGCTGTAAGAACTTACTTTCTCAGGAAAAAAATAGATGTAATAGCTGACACCAAGCAAACTGACTTTTCTGGGTTGCATAATTTATTAATTAGCTCTTAATCCAGTAGTACTATGTAAATTGGAAGCAACTGGGAATTTGGCTCTCCTTGAGAGTTTGCTTTCCTTGAAGAGACAGAGCATGCTATAAAATAAATTGGAACTCCTTTTGCAGTATTTCTTAGAGCGATGAGGATAGGAGCAACTTTTGAGGACAGGAACAGACAAATTCTTTTTTTAAGAGTAAGAAGTAAACATACTACAGCTGAAAAAGTGTTTTAGGGAGGTTGAAGAGGCAGCATGTAGGTATGTATTTTGAAGACCGATAAAGTACTACTTAAACTAAAAGATACGTTGAAGGATCAAATGTGATAATATTGATTCAAAAGTTTTAAAGTTAGAAGAACTTTGAGCACATTGGATTACTTTCAGTTCTAGGGAGACGACAGTTATAGGAGAAGAGACAGGAAAGAGAAACCTGGATGTTCTTACTGTTAAGAATTCTGTTGTAGAATAATTCAGGTTAGAAGGGACTGTAGGAGGTCTCTGGTCCAACCTTTTGCTCAAACCAGGATCAGTTATGAGATCAGGTTCCTCAGGAGATGGCTCAATCTCTGTGGGACCCTGTTCCATTGCTTATCTGTTTTCATGTTGAAGTTTCTCCCTACCTCTAGTCTGAACCTCTGCTGTTTCAATTTGTAACCACTGCCTCTTGTCCTTTCTCTGTGAAGGGCCTGGTTCCATCTTCTTCATAACCTCCTCTTAGGTATTGGGGGGTATGTTAGGTCCCTCCGAAGCCATCTCTTCTCCAGGCTGAATATGGCCTTTCCTTCAGCCTCTTATATGGCCTGCACTCCAGCCCCCAAGCATCTTGGTAGCTCTCCCCTAGGCTCAGTCCAGTTTATTAATATTTTTCTCCTGTTAGGGTCTCAAAGCTGGCCACTATTCCAGATGTGCTGCAGTGAGTGCCAAGTAGAGGGTGATAATTACTTCCCTTGATCTACTGGCTATGCTGCTATTAATACTGCACAGGATGCTGTTAGCCTTCTCTCTGTTCACTTTTGTTTAGTTTGCTGTCCACTATGATCTGAAGGTCCTTTTGAGAAGAGCTCCTTCCAGCCATGTTGTTGTAGGGAGCTCTTCCTTCCTAAAAGCAGGACTTTGCATTTTCCTTCTTGCATTTCATGCGGCTCATGTTGGCCCATTCCTTCTGCCTGTCTAGGTCCGCTGAACGGCAGTGGCCTTTCCCTGGAGTGTATGGGCTGTTCTCCCAGTTAACCAGCATTGGTAACCAAAAAGAAGATACCACTTCTTGACAGACCTTTCTTGGAAGGAACGTAGAACTTCTTTCATTTAAGAAATGCAGCTTTTGAAGCTCTATGGCATGCAAACATCACACGTGTTGTTGATTATATTTAAAAGTATATAGCACCCTTGACAGAAGTATTCCTGATAAGTGTTTTAATGCTGAAATTTTTCAGATTGGAAAGAGAGTATTTTTCCACAAATAAGCAATTGAATGAGGAGATTGAGGAAAAGAAGAAGGTAATTACAGACCTCTCTGACAGACTATGGGATAATGAAAAAAGTTCCAAAGAATTACAGAATGAACTTGCGATGGTAAGACAGAAGCCCTATGGCACTTTTTCTTTAGGTTTTTTTAAACATAGTGTAAACATAAAATGAGTTTGTTGCACTGAGCAGTGAAAAACCTCTGCCATTGTGTTACTCTGTGGCTTTAATCATGTTACTTTACCTGCCTATCTTAGTTTTGCTAAAAATGAATAAATGAGCTAATTTGAAATGATACACTGTGTTTTTAACTTAGTAGTTATCTGCAGAAAACAATTATTTTAAAACTGTGTCTGTGAGTGGAAAAGTAATTTGTCTTTATATTCCTAGAGAAGAGGGCAATGGATATAGACATAGATTATGATTCCTTTTAGAGAATTTTTGTGTTTCTTTTTCTACTCCACCTTTTTCCTTTTCCAAGCTTCATTAGCTGCCATTGTAGACTTATTTCAATTTCACATAACATTTGTGTTTAAGTATTTGGCTATATAAATTGCTTAAAAATTGCGCATTTGAAGGTGACAAAACAGAGGTATTTTTTTTGTTTTGGTGTGGATTTAACCTGTTGGGCATATTAAATTTTACTGGATTATTTTCTGAAATCTTTTTCTTTTGCAGTATGATCAGTTGGAGTCTTCTTTCTCTATCCCTCCTTGCCCCCAGTTTAAATAAGTTTCCCCATACTGGTGCATAGCAGAAGGGATGAAGCAAAGACGTTATGCAAAGACCTAAAAAACCTTCTGTCCTTTTGTTGTGTGGGAGCATGAGTTTCGATGTTTCTATACTTAGCCTATGTAAACTTTTGATACTGCCTTGCAAATTTCTCCTCTATCTCTTGAAGCTGTGTGTGGAGAAGGTAATCGTGATCTATACCATTCTGCTAACAGATACCATGCTAGTAAGTGAAAAGCAGCTGGGACCTACATCAAGGGATCTTCAGGCTTTTTACTGTCTTCTCTTGCACTTATCAGAAAAATAAGAGGTTTAAGGAATAACTTGTTTGCAGTCCGTAGACAACTGCATGATGAAAAAAATAGATTTTAGTAGACAATTATTATAATTCCATTGGCTATAGATAATCAAATAGGTAAAATTTTCAAGTTACATAGTGTCAAATTAGAAATGGAGCCTATAAATGACAGTAACTCCCTTAGGGAGTAAATTTACTTATGGCTTCTGGATTCTCTATCATTGATCTTAAAAGCAGTACAGCATGTGATTTCTAGAAGTGTCATGTATTTTAGTTCAGCTAGGAATTAGTTCATAGAGGTCTGCAGTTTACATTTATAAACAAGTCTGATGGGCTGTTGGGATCCACTGACTAGATGATTTCTTTGTTCTCTAGTCTGAAAATAGAGCAACTAAAAGAGCTGTTGTGATGTTTTGTACATAGGTACTTTGATTTCTCATATGTCAATCTCTGCTTCTCTTGCTGATATTTTAGTGCATTGCTTTTACAACTAGCAGGTGCTTTTCTTTCAAAATTGCATTGGTTGGCCATTCTTAGAGTAATTTAACAAAAGTTGTGTGTGTGAACGGCAAATTCAGTGATTTCAGAGAGCAGTGATTACTGGGTTTCAAGTGATGCCAAATGGTTCATCTGCCCTTTTTGTCTTGGAGGCTATGGAATTACTTCATATGTTGTTGCAGTGCTACCACTGCCCAGACAGGTTGGTAAATAATACATTGAAAAAACAGACAAAGCTGGTAGTCTTTATCATCTTCTTTTTGGGAGGTTTAGAGCTTCTTCCATCCAAGTGTATTTTAATGTATTAGAAGATATTTGCTGGCCTGGTTAATTTGGAGAAGTCACCTTATCTGGCACAAAAGGAATAAGAAGAGACAAAAAACAACTGTGTCTTGTAACTATTGTCCATAGTGGCTGGGATTTATTATATATAAAATATGATATTTATTAATATAAAGTACGAACTCAAAGCTGACAAGCTTCTACTAACAACCTTGGTCAAATGCTAACTCTGTGATATGAATTTTCCTTTTTATTTTGTGTTCCTTAGTGAAGTGTGTGTTATATCTTGACAGATTAAAATTGCAGGAGAAAATTCTGGTTTTGGCTAAAGGGTTTGGTAATGGCAACAACATTAAATGGGGTACTCAGAATGGGCACTATGTTGTTGAAAAGGAAGGAAGCAGAATAGATTGTCTCAGTTAAGAGAAAAGTGTCTTGTTCACACAGGACTGGTTGTTTTAGGTGTTACATTGGAATGATTTCAAACCACAAGACCATCTTGAACAGTTAAAAAAAAAAATACTCATTTGTTGGGCAGTTGTATTACTTGTCCCTATGGAATTAGATTTTTATCACCTTGGATAGCTTAATATTTTTCCTGAAGACTTTCATGTTTATTTGGGAAGCAATAGTGACTGTGTGTGGTCTTGTTTACTCAGTTTGGAAAGCTTCTTGCTGTTTTTCTTCCCAACATGAAAAAGCAGAAAGCTCTAGCAAAAACTAAATATAGATAACATATTGTTATCGGGCTTCCTTACATTCAAACTGAAACTGTGTGAAAATGTCAGTGCCTTCTCTTCCTTTCATTTCTCCATCCTGTTTGCTTGGTCTGTTCATTACTTTCTTATTCAGGATGTCTAACACTAATATATGTCCTTTGCACTGCAGACTGATAACCTCATGTCCTGTGGTTTCTCATTGTGCTGCTGTAATAAAAGATAATGTTTTTGTTTATAAAATGTTTCAGGAAATACTACCAAATCAGTGAAGACTGTTTTTGGAGAAGCAGACTTATATAGGGACCAAATACATTCTTTGAAAACTTTTTATATCAAAAAGAACCTTTTTCTTTACGGCTCAGTTCAGCATATAGTAAAGTAGTTATGTTGCTTTTAATTTTAAACATCAGCATGTTTCAGAAGTTTGCCAGAAATTTGCATGGATCAAATGTGATAGGATCTGTTAGTATCAAACACAACTGCTTATGAATGTTCAGCATGGCAAGATCTCAAGACTTCTATTGTGCTTTTGCTAAGGAAATTGGTCTCAGGCTTGTCGTTATTTCCAGCGAGGGTTTTAAGAATTTTTTGGTTGAAGAACAGGAATTTGGAAGAATGATCATTGTGGTTCAGAACTTGTTTTAAACTGGAACAATGCCAGCTATGTTCCTGCCCCATGAAAAGAATAAGAGGTGTCTTGCATAGCTTTAAAAGTTACTCAGGATATTTAGATTTCTGGCACCTAGTAGTGGATGATCTCTAGTTTTTGGTAGCAAACAACAGGGAGAACTTTGTTTTATGAGAAATGTGTATTGAAATTTGGGGAACTTGACAATTCACTATAAAATGCATTAGGAAATTACAGTCATTATGAGTAGTGTATTTTAGTGTAAATGTCTTTAATTTGGATGAGTTGCGTTTTCATTTCGTCCTCCTTGTACAGATACTATCAGGAGTAGTATAATTAGTGTGTAAGTAGTGTAAGGGATTACACCCAAGGCTTGTCTGTCTTTACCTGGTGGCATATAAATCTCTCTCACAGGTGTGCATGAATGTAATGTACACATACTGGGTATGTTTAGACAGCCTTCTACATTGTTAGAAGTTGAAAGTCAGGACTTAAATGTTTGTAAATGTAGTTCCTCACATTGGCAATAGCCATTACAGTATATTTAATGTAATAGCCATTATGAATAACACTGTCTTAAGTATTGATTGAGCAGAAAATAAAACACCCTAAAGATTAGGATTCTGCTGTACAAATCCTAAGGAGCAGAATCTGTTACTCAAAGGCAAAGATGTGAATCTAATGTAGATAACTTAGTGTGTACTGAGATTTTTGTTTCAACATTTAAAAACCAAGAGGCACAGTCTGTGTTAATTGAGTACTAATGGTTGTTACATATTTTCTTAGCTTGATTCTTGTTTTGCTTTCTTAAACTCTGTAGTAGTGTATTCCTAATACCCAGATGATAGTTCCATTTTTGTCCCAAATTAGGGAGGGCTTTCAGCCTATAAAACAGGCTGAAATAAATATATAAAGCCCATTGATATCAAGCATATGCTTAAATGATCTTCTAAAAAGAAACCAATTTCATAGTTTACTCTGGAAGTGGAGGGGTCAGTCAAACTCTGATGTCCCAGCATTTGAAGATAGGCACGTAAAAAAAATGCTTTAAAAATTGCCAGGTTTTGACTTTTTTTGGCTTAAAAACAAAACCAAAGAAAAGCTTCAAAAAATTCTCTTGTACAAAAAGTTTATTACAGTCCTCTTTAGGGGACTAGAATAGTTCTAAATAAAACTTGAGCATTTCTGAGGAGTTTTATTTCAGGTGATTAAGACTGAAAGACTAAATTTCTTAAGAAATTATATTTAATTTATCTATGGCTGGACACTTTTTAAAGGCACTTCTATAGACTTCTGAAATTTCTAGCTATTGTAAGAAAATAAACTGGATGAAGTATTTAGTAGTCAGATAACTTAAGCAAAAAAATAATATACTGAGGAGAGAGTTTGATAGTGGGGAATTGGTTTTCTTTTTAGTATTCATGCTTGGTTGCTTAACATCTGTCTCACTTTTCTGTTATACAGAACATCTTTTGAAAAAAATATTCTTTTTAACTGTGGAATAGCCTTTTGGAGCTTATTTCTGTAAATGCTCTGCTTTGTTTCCTTAAAGATCATGCATGGTAAACATTCTGGCACTTTGGTGAAGCACTTACTCAAGCAGTAGCTGAGCATAGTGTTTTTTGGTGGCTTTGTGGATAGTTCTAACTTTGGCACTTGCTCTGCCATCTCCACACAGGGCTTGTACTACTTGTAAGCCAAGTAAGTGAATTAGCCCAAGTGCAAAGAGAGCCACAGGAAAATAAACAAACAGGAAAACCCCTGTAACTGCTTCCAGCAGGGCAGGCAATGCTCCTGAGAAAATCCCTCTTGGAACTTTAGATTGCAGGACTATACCCAGGTTCACTGGGTTAGTAGGGTGGTTCACATCCATGCAGACCTTCTGCTACCTTTTCTTTACTTTTGGCTTGTCGGGATGGCCCATTCTTGAGCTTGGAGGAGGTGATCCTTGAAAATCACCTCGTCCAAGCTCTTGAATGGTCCATCCCAATGAGGACAGCCATGGAAATCAAGAACAGTCAGCAAAGAAGCTGACTTTACAAGTGTACCTTCATGCCTTTCTGCTAGAATGGGTGGTAAACATACTCTCTTTAAGTTAAGGCTTTAGAGCTCTGTCACCCTATTCCCCTTTTCAAGCTATCAGGGAAACGCTCCCACAAGTAAGTTCACAGTAGTTCTACCAGAATGGCATCCTCTAACATGATTGTAAAGTTGGGCAGGAGTACCAGAGGGGAGATAATCTCCTCTCCTGGAATAGCTGAATCTGAAAGAAGACATCTTTCAGCAGCTGCAGTTGATTATATGTTTGACTCCTGTGGAATCCATTTTCCTTGTGAAAGTATGGAGTTGTTATCAGTAGTTTTTGTTCAGCTGGAAGAAAAGAAAGCTGAGGGAGATCTGACTACTGCCATCAGCTACCAAATGAGTGCTTATGGAGATGACAGAGCCACACCCTTCTTAGAAGTGCACAGCAAAAGGATGAGAGGAAACACGGAAGTTTTAGAAAGGGAAATTCTACTTGGCTTATGGAGAGAAAAGATCACAGTGAGGACGGTGAGATAGTGGAACAGGTTGCCTGAAAGGACTGTAGACTTTGCATCCCTGAAGATACTAAAAGCCTGACAGCACAAGGTCCTGAGCAACCTATTCTGATTTTAGGGTTGGCCGTGCTTTTAGTGGGGAGTGGGACCAGATGACTTCCAGAGATTCTGTCGGCTTAAATTATTCTATGATTCTATAACATTATGCATTCTTATTAAATATCTCTCAGTGGGATGTAAGAAATTGGTTTTTATGTTTAGACCTTTTTGGATTCATACCTGTGCTTAGATTTCCAACATTGTAGTTTACACAGTTTTTCTTAAATTTGTAACAGGAGAGATTGATTCAAAACAGGAGTTAGAAAGGAAGGATACTAAACTGTTTGCAGCTAAAGTGTAGAACTGTCTAGTCTAATGAATTCGCTTTTGATCTTTAACACTGTTGAGAAATACTGAAATTGGCTTAGAGAATGTAGATGCAGTCAGTAAATAGAGCACAGAGAAGTGATAAAGACTAAATAAACTGGAATATACTGACTTAGTGGTGGTAAATTAACTAAACTGAATGAAAAAACTTGGATGGGGAGATAGAAAAATTCTCGTGTTTGTTTTTTCCATGGGAAAAGATTTTTCTGGGAAGATTTAGTCTGACCTTGTCTGTACTGGAGTGTTTAAAGAATTATATTAAAAAAGAGAGTATTTATTTTATTGTGATACCAATCATGTTTTTACATTTTCTTATTTGTAATATGCGCAGTCTTTGAGGTGATATCAGTACATTAGGGCAAATGATTTTAATGTATTTGCATCCTACAAAATGTTGTTAGCTGGAATTCAGGAAATACAAGCTCTCTTTATATAGAGAAAAACAAAAAATATTTATTTTTGGATATATACAGAAATAGTTTCAAAATTCTTTATGAAGTGTGGTGGAAATTCTCACACAAGGAAAGGCGTGTAAATGCTACAGGGGACCTAACATTGAAATACACATATGAATAATATATTAGTTGATATACAGTACATATAATTAAATTTGAAAGGGTAAAGCAAATTTATAAAATATTTAAACTGAACAGTGAAAAACACTGCAGAGAATTAGCTTGCCAGTTATATGCTACGAGTATCTAGCAGTTTTCTTGGGGAAGATGTTTCCCACACTTGACATATTGACCAGATCCTACATATGCAATGAAGCATAGTTGAAGCAATAGTTTATAGGTATTATAGAAGACAGAGCAGGATTCTTCCCAGTGTGAAGACGGTAAACTTCCATACTAAAATAAACGTGGTAATGACTCAAATAGATGTTATAATTTAGAATAAAAATAAATTGAGTAATTGAGTAATGAGAGATCTTTAAACATGACTTTGACATAAAATTATGAAGAGACGGTTAAATCTCGTTTCCTCTTGACCTTTGTTTTTTTCTTGTAACTGCCCAGATGTATCACTTTTTGTCAGCGGGCTGCTAAAATTACAGTTTTCTTTGAAAAGTGGAATCTACATATGTCCCTCCACAGAAGTACAATAGGAACCTCGTTCTGCCTGGAGTCATGGATGTATCTGTAATACAAGTCTGTGAAAGTTGCAAGTTTTAGTATCAGATGTAAATTGAAGTTTGATACAATGTTTTTTATTTCAGTGATAGATCTCTGATATAAAGGCTTTCTGCCTTCCAAATAAAACCAATGTCTTAATTCGAACAATAGGCTGCATTCAGTGAAGTTCTTACTTTAAGAAAATCCAGTTTTAGGAGCTGGAGGACTCTGCTGCTTCCATCCATCAGGAGAAGTTTTTGAGACTGGAGAAATCACTACCAAGCATGGAAGACATTAACAATTGAAGTAGGCAGGTTTGCAACGAGAGTAGGTGTGGGATTTGACCGAGTGCCAAATCATGGATTTCCAGCCTGTCTGCAGTAGTTTGGTGTCTTTCTGGATGCCCTTGTAGGGTGTAACAACAGATTTCATTGCTTGCATAAATAGGCAGCAGCTAATTAGCATTCATTATGATATTTTTAAAGCAGAAGATTAAGACTAGGTTTTAAAACAACCAAAAATATTATTTATTTTGACTACTGGAAGCCTTTAATTCTATTTTAAATGAATTTCAGGGTTCGATGAAATCTTGCATTACTTATTTGTGATGTTATGTTAGCTCTCTTGATTCACGAAAAAAGACTGATAAGAAACGTAGCAGGAATTATTTAAAGGGGAACAAATTGATCTGTATTTCTTCTGTTTACTATTTTAATGGGTTTCTTTTTTTCTCCTCTTGTCTTGCCTGTATCTCCTGTCAAATAAAGGCCAAGAAACACCAGGCCTTTCTAACAGAGACGTGTGAAAACAACATGAGAGAGCTGGAGTTACTCTTGGACAGCTTTGCTATGTCAGGCCAGCGGACAGCAGGTTAGTTGAAGGTATAAAATGACAGATGCATCTGTCAGTGTTCCAAAGTCACTACATTGTGGGAATTCTGCAGATGCCTCTTGCATTCCCTCTTCTCAACATGCTTTGATTTGATGACATGATAAGAGCAGTTCTCACAGCAGTCAAATGGCCTTGCTAGCTGAGAAGGGGTGACGGAATGTGGACCTGCTGTTGTCAGCCCAGAGCTTGATTTACAAATGCTGGGGTCTATACGATCGGTCAGAAAAGGGCTCACTTGCTGTGCTCTAAATCCAACTGAGAAAAAAGTCCTTACAGTATACCTGCAAAGGGAACAGATGTTTTGCCTGAACTGAGCCAAATTCTGAGGCAACCTTCAGCAACTTAAAGGTCATATATTCTAAAAGGTTGTGTAGGACACATGATATAACACACTACTTTTTACTGTTGTCTGTGGAATAGTATTTTATTGCATTCATTTGATCTAAAACTGTACAAATATTTCTCTGCTCACAAATAGAATGTAAGTTAGTGGTTGTCACTCTGTTGTCTAGCTTTCTGTATAATTATTGTATCAACAAACAATTGTGTGCTTAAACATTTGAGGTGTTGGCTAACATAGACTGAATTTTAACATGAAAGCTAGTAATTTTTTTCAAGGTGAAGGTAGAATGCTTTTTATTTAGAATCTTCATTTAAAACTGCATAAAAGTTTTCTATGTAATTCCTGTTAGAAAGTCACAGACTAGATACAAAATGCTTCCAACTTACAGAGCAAATAAACTGGAAAAAAGGCAGCCTATTTTGCCTGCTATGTAAAGCAGGTAAAAAATTGCTTAAGGAGCAAATGTGTTTATTTTATGTAGGCTGTGATAATATATTTCTACTGTTTCTGTTTAACCACAGTAGACATAAATGGATGCTATAATACCTTTTAATGCAGATATATGTATATATTTTAAGACATCTTTAGGGCCTGGTAATGTCAAAACTGAGTAAAGGAACTTCCTAGGTTTCCAATTCACCATAAAAGCCTAGGCTTCAGTTTAAATCTGTGATGCACTGACTTCCTCACCTGGGCTATATAAATTTTTATTTAGGAACTGGTATCAGTTTTGTTTTGTAATTATAGATTTAACTCCTGTAAGTAATACTTGTAGGTTTACTGAAGACACATCAGCTCTTTCAAACTGTGTTTTCCTTAATCTTGCAAAGTTCCCCATGCCCAGAGGGGCTTCTGCAAGTCTGAAGGGAGCAAGATGCTGCTGCTGAAGTGCAGTTCCAAAGCAGTAATTGTCTTTTGGTTAAGTTTTCTGTTCTTCTTAGTGGTAAGCCTTTCAGAGAATAGTTCTGAGCTGTTCCTATTTTATTAGGAGTTCAGTAAATTATGTGTTAATTTGTTTTGTTATTTAAGGTAAACTTCGAAAGAACTTAAACAGATCTTTTTTTAAGCTCCAGAGACTCTGTAGTAGCTCAATTGAAGCAGAAGGTCAAACCTACTTGTCATGTGAATTGAGTCTTCATAGTTAATGTGAAAGTGGACATTGACTAAAACGTTTGTTCTATGTGTTCACTGTGCTTCTGAGTGTGAAACTTAATTTTTTTAGGCTATTGTCTTACGGTGTTGTACTTTCTTTCTTTCATGTTTACTGAAATGGGTGATATTTGAAGCAAGAAAATCTAGGAGCAAATAAAAATCAAAACTTTTATTAAATCTTCATAGTCTAACTAGCAGGAGAGGGGAATGGGCCCAACATGAACCACAGTTGACTGGGCAGTCATTCCTTCTTGTTTTAGTATTTTTAGCTTTTATCTAAAATGGTTGAAAGATCTCACTCAGTATTAAAGGTCCTGTCCCTTCATTTAAGGGATAGTTCCTATGCTTTTCAGGCCATATAGAGAAAAGAAGATAAGCCTTTTTATTTGTAAAATTAAACAATACGCATATTTAACAATTTTTTTAAATACTCCTTCCAAAATAAGAAGCACAAACTTATATCTTCTCCCTTTTCAAGTGACCTTTAAAAGTGTTTCTCAGCATTGTTGTTCTTATTGGGCAATATGCATGATGTTTAGTTTGTCATATTTTGTAGTTATTCAGCCATGAGATTTGTGCTCAAGATTAGTCTTCATTTAAGGCAAGGTGTTTTTGTGATTGCAGAAACATGAAAAAAGTGAATTGAGTGTAAACTGATAATGTTATCCACTTGAACCTGCCATTTCCCTGAAATTCAGCCCAAAAACTCACTTGGGTGATACTGACAAAATGCTTTATTTATTTATTTATTGTTTCTCGTTGCCAAAGTAGACCTAGCAAGATAGCACTGTTTGGATTATTTTGCATATCTCTTGCATTGTTGTTTAGAAACAGATGGCAGTTGGCCAGAATTAGAGTGATAATCTTAGCTGAAAACAACTTCAGCTAGTGCAGGAAGGTAGAATCTGGTATTTTTGTTGGCAAATTGGGCTGTCCAGAAAACAGCGTTGCAGCCTGTTCTTGGCAAACTTGATCTAAATAAAGATAGTTCAGAGTCGTGTTTCAGGGACAGCATTGCAGTTTGGTGCTTCAGAAATGAAGATGTATTATTTAACTTAATGAAAAAGGTGGGGTGGAAAGCAACCCCTCAATTTACTTGAGGTATTATTTTAAACTCAGTTATAGCTGTGAGTTATAGCTTCTTCAGAGCTACAAGAAGTAAGAAAGAAAAGTATTTTGTTTCTCTGCAATAAGATGGCTGCAGAATGTTCTTACATTGGGTAATAAATAAGTCACTAATGTGTTTGAGAATACAGGGCTGGAGTCCTGTGCATATATAACTTTAGCTATGTTTAAGTGATAAAATCGATAGTAGTGTAAGATGTTACAAATCTGTTCCTTAACTCTAAATAAAATCTAACCTTTTCACACAGGGTCAAATTCTAACAACTTTTCTCAGGTTGTTTTTAGGTGTAATATATTGCTAAATTGGACAGCTCTAGCACTTACGTTTGTTAGGTTTCTAGGTTTGTTTCAGGGCACTGGACTCCCATTAAGGAGAAGATTCTGCTACTCCCTAACTCTTGCAGGCCGTTAGATACCGTGGTAAATACCTGTCAACCGAGCACCTCGAATGACAGAGCAAAATTCTGTTCTTAGAATATGCATTCTTTTTAAATTGACTTGCATGTTGTATAGCAATTTTGCTCCTGTACCTGAAAACAATCTCAGCAAACCCCCATTGGTTTGATTAAGTGTGACTTTGACTTGTCAGTCAGCTGTTAGTGTCAAAGTGAAAAGCTCATGTTCAATACTGAATAGTATTCAGCCATATTCTGTGCTTTCTGGTATTATCAAAATATCTGTGAAAGAAGAAGGTAGTTAATTTAAAACTTAAATTTTTAGAATGACTGTTGGCAATACTTTGTGACTTGCACACATACAAAAGTTTTCTATTGACTGCCATTGGTGCCCGTTATGGGTAGCCTGTAGAACAATCCTATTGTTTATGTATAATGCTTTGAATAGAATATCGTGCTTATTAGATAACACTAACCATAGAATTCTTAAAATAGCCAGCTTGCAAGTTCGTAGGGGCATTTTTTCTAGCTGACAAAATTTTGTGGGTGACTATGGCTGCCCAGTGGCTTAGAATTTGGTATCTGGTTTGACTTTATGAGACCCTAGGTAAACAGCTTTGAGACACTGGCCTTTCAGAGGTGGTAAACACCTGTACACACATTTAGTTCTACTGGGAGTTATGATTGCTTGTTGCCTCTGATTTCACACTTCTTCTTTTGCAAAATAAAGCTGGTGTTAGGGTTGGTAAAGTTAGTTCTGTTTATGAAGTTTATTAAAGACCTGAGGAAAAGGTGATAATAATAATCATCTGTTACAAAATATGTCTGTAAATGTTGCATAGTTCTGTAAACACTGCCGAGGAAGAATAATTTGTCAATAACCTGCTATTTTGCTCTAACACCAGAAAAACTGAAGAGGTTGTTCTTAGAAATTTAATATCAGCTGACATCTTTTGACCTCTTGATCAATATAGTATTGTTTTGCTTTCTTAGCACATTGTACTACTGGCTCTGGAATGCTCAAACTTATGTTCATATGTCCCTAATTAAGGCAACTAGATCAGAAGTCTCATCTAAAGGTTTAATAAATAAGTATAGTGTGTGTATAATGGATATATCAGCTTTAAGATTTATAATTGAAACATTATGTAGGACTCTGCAGACAGATAATAAAATTTTTTTATTATTTCCTTTGGAGTGAAATTCAAGATCATTTAAGGGGTTTTTAAGATCTCGCCAAGCATAATATAGTCATGTGATCTTTGGCTCAGAAAAGCTCTGAGTAAATGAAGTACTACATTATAATATGCATGCTTAGTCACAACAGCAAAATAATGGCAGGAAAAATGTAACATACTTAACTTTTTAGCAGCATGTTTTTCAAAGTGCATTTCTGTTTTAATGTTGGCTAGTCTCACTGAATGACACAGACTTGACCACAGTTGAAACTATATGCAAGACTGCATACTGAATACATTAGGTAGAAATATAATCCAGAATTTGCAGTTCTGTGTCTTGTATTAAAGCTTTTATACAAATGTCTATCAGCTGTATCTGTTATGAAAGTATGGCTGTTCGGCTGCATACCTCTTGGAAAACAAGGATGCTGTTCGATGTTCTGTATTGTCACTGTAGCCCTACCTGATTTTAATACCTTTCCTCCAGTGTGAGTAGTTTTCTCTCTGTGGCTTCAAGGGCTTAATTTTCATTCTGTATTTTTCTTCAGGCACTTGTAAGGACAAAGATAAACCTCCAAGCCCCTCTGTTGTCCTTGAGACTTTGAGGTGTACCTTGACAGATTACCAGAACAAGCTGGAAGATACATCTAATGAGGTAACACTTGCACTGTTTGGCTCTGTATGTATTGCCTTCGGCCTGCAGCAGTACATATTCTTTGCTTGTAACAAAGGTCAGAAGAGTGGGAATGTTGAGCTGACAGCTTCGCATATACCAAAAGAAATAATCTCTGTCACTACTCTTTCTCTCAGCTTGCCTTACAGTAATGTTTCATTTATATTGAGGAGGGGGGATTGGTGTTTCATTCATTTTTTTAATCTGTTTGGCTTATTATTTTCAATAAGCATTGATGAAAATAAAAGATTTCAGTTAAAAGATGATGACGTAAGAATTTGATGTGCAGTGTGTACTACAATACCATTAAATACACAACACTTGAACAATTGTTTGTATCGCACATGTAAACATGCTTGCCCATGTGCATTTAAAAAGCAGCATAATTTTCTGAGATGAGGCTGTTTATGATGAAATCTTTAAATTTTTTGTGCTATTTTGAGGTCTTTTCTGGTAAAATAATGCCTTGACAATACTTTCTTCAAGATAACTGAGACAATAATGGAAATATTTAATTTTGGAAGTCCTCCCCTCAAAAAAACCTCTTATGTTTGTCGTGCAGTGCTAGTAAAACTTCTAGTTCACTGACTGGAAAGTCACAATTTTGCATATATTTTCTCATTTGTATTGCTAACGTGGTTCATCTAATCCTCTCGATTTTAAATGTTTTATGAATTTGTGGCTTTAAACGCTGTAGAAAGAAGTTAACTACACTCTGGTAAAGCTTTTCTGTACAAAATCGCAATTAGTTTATTGCTGGATGAAATTGGCAAATACAGGAGAACAAGGTGTAGCAGGATTATAAAAATGCCAGCACTGATATTTTTTTCATTTCTAGGTTTTGTCTTTTGTTTTGACAAATGGATAGTCTAGCTAGTCACTCACAACATTAAAAAATGCATTAGCTTTGCCGCTTTTATTGGAAAAAAAAATGATCTCCCACAAGACCTTTGAGATTGTTCTAAGGGGTACAAAAATAAGTGACCATGGAAACAATTATACTTTTGTAAACAGCAAGCACTGTTAGGTCTCTCCCAGTGAGATAAGAGAACCAATGTGTATAGTAGTTATGAAACTCTTCTGAGACCCAAGTCTGGAAGCTGCAGAGTAACTAGGAACATACTACCCACAGTGAATTGTTATTTGGGAGGAGGAATGTCACATGATCCTCAGCCCAGTTGAAAAGTCGACTCAGCAGGCTTTGGCTTAGCAATGTGCTTTGTTGTGAAACTGTGCCAGAGACAGCAGTGGGGAGACCAAGGGGGTGGTTGCTAAGAAAGCAAAGAGAGTATTCTGACAGAAAGAAGAATGAACTGTCAAGGAAAATAAATAGCAAGCAGAGCAGGACAAACTGATGACCTGCCACAAGACTTCCCAGTAGGACCGCATGTGACTGACCCTGAAGTTGTCATACAGAGCCAGAGATGCACTCAGTACCTTCTCGGTGCACAGAAAGGGCAGTGCTCTGTCCTTCTTGATTCCCCTCGCCCCCATAGGTACCACTGCTTCTGGCTTTTTATGCATTAGATATGTTTAGCAATAAAACTGTTCTCAGTAATACAGTAAAAGGGACTGTGAAGGGCACTGGGCAATTAAAATAGGATGTCATAACACACAACAATAAGGGTTTAGTTTTGAGTAATTATATAATGGTTCTTTTGTACAGAAATTTCCAACAAGACTCCACATATTGATGGAGTTACTAATATACATACATACCTGTACGTATACATGAAATATGCTGGTGAATCTGCCATGTGTCACCTTTAAATTACAGTGTTAATCATTAAGTGATCTGTTTTGCTTACGTGACTGAAAGGTATATGAGTGTTTTGGTTTTGATAGAGAATAAACTTTCACTTTTCCATACAGTGTAGAGACTAGAGGATATTTGGGGAGAGAAAGAATGCTAGTAAAATAAAAAGAACCTTTGAAAAGTTTCAGTTGCATTGCATAATTTACCACAAATATTTCTAAGGCTGCTCAGGTCTCCTGATCAAGATCAAAGAAAAATATAATTTGCAAAGTAATATGTAAATTTATAAATGAAATATGTTACTTCTGATTCCTTCCTGAATGCTGAAGGGCCCGTAGTAACCTGCACTATGTCTCTACTTGATGCCTTCTTTCAGACATAGATGTTGCTAAGCTTATCATAAGGTAACTGAAGACAGTAATGTGACACAGAAATAAATAACTATTGAAACAACTATCTTGTTTTAGAAGTGAAAAGTGAAGCTAGTACACGTTGTGGTCATGAACTCTCTTGAAGGTGGTTGCTTTTAATGCACCATGCTCTTAGGGGACATTGCTGCTACTTAGGGATATGTGAATACTATCCCACATTTATTCAAAAATAGAGGCTAAAAAATAGCGCCTTAGTCGGGCACTTTTTGCAAAGAGACACTGATTTCAAAAACTTGTTATCTTAAAACACTTCTCAAATCATAACCTGGGTTTATTACATTTTATAACATATTTCAAAGTCCTTCTTTTTGTCTGACATTTTGAGAGTTGGTGTGAAAGTTAATAGTAGGCTGAGTTTAAGACTTCAGCCACTATTTTATCTTTAATCATTATAAGAAGTTATGTAGTGCTTCTTTAATGGTGTATTAATCAGACTATAGAGAGTATAAACACTGTCAAAGGAATTTGAGGGGGGTTTTTTCTTTTTACATTTGTTTACAAAATTTGTGCTTTATAGTCAAGTGATTGTGTAGCTTTTTGGTAACAGCATGTTTGCCCTCCATATTTTTCACAGCTTGGGAAAATCAAGCCTTTGTATGAGATGATGTCCGTAGAGCTTGAGGTAACCAAAGAGAAAATATGTTCTCTAAGTCAAGACCTTAAGGTATGGGTTTGTGAATTTAACATAAAAATAGAAAGTTCTACGAAAAATATCTTCCTGGATATTTTTGTTTTAACAGAGTAAGTCTGTATATCATTGCATTCTATTAAACAGATTATGTAAGCTGCAAGCTTGTGTGAAGTCATGTTGCCATATTATGGTTACAGCCTACCTAAATGTACATAACTGAGCATTTCAATAATTACACTTATGAAATAATAATTTGAGGTCCATTATCAATTTGCAGAGTATTGTTTTATGTTAACATCAGTCTCAAGAGTTTTTTTCTCTTAACTAACTGCATGTATTTTTTTTCTCAAGAAAACTAAAAATGAGAAATGCATTTAATTAATTCCTTCTGTTGATACAAAAGCACATTTTATTAAATAAGTCCTTTCTTTATTTTTCTGGTTTATCAGAGAAATGTTTTAGTCAGATTTTGTATATGATATATCAGGTCATCCTTGACAGTTTTAGAATGTGCAGCCTAATGCTATTTAGATTAAAAGGTGCTTGATAACTGACAAAAACACTTAAAATTGTTTTCTGTACTTGAGTAAGAATTGTTTTTTGTCTCTTTTTTGGCTGACACACTAGTTTTGTAACGTCCTGTCTGGTAACCTCACTGGCTAGGGGAGTGAGGAAGTCCTGAGTTCCCTGTTAAACTTAATCTCCCAACTGGCAGTATATTTTATTACTGCCAAAAAAAAGGTGACTGCTCCCAACATTTTTCAGAATTTTTTGCTGGAGATGTGCTACACTTTTTCAACATTCATTGAATCTTAATGATGTTTTATACATGTACATGATCTCTTGTCATCTGATCTGAACTTTTTGTACTAATTTATGTTCAGAACACTCAGGACTTCTGCCTCTGCTGTAAGACCTTTTTAAAGCCCCTGAGAATTTTGCAGACCCATTGCAACAGATATGTGCACTCTTCATGCGAAAGCTGAGTTTGCTGCACGTAGGATGTGCTGCTTTTCATGCAGTACACTTGTTTCTGGTCACTTTAAATCTCCAGTAATAAATTGAGTGAAAACTACATTCAGTCTAAGATATTTCTGATAAAAATTTAAAAATGCTTTAATCTTCTAATGTTTTCATTAAGAAAAATGAAAGTTCTCATTATCTGATAAATGAGAAGTATGCTGCCTATTAGACTTTCTATATAAGCAGTTGTGATTTTATGAAAAATTAACAATGCTTTCAGTTTAACTTTCAACAAACTTTAGCAGTGTTGGAAATGGAAATTCAGTGCTTATAGGAAAGGTGAGCACATGTATCTATTCACATCATCTCAGCCAACTTTTCGCTTGAAAGGATAATTTAATAAATTCTTTGTTTCTCTTGTGAGGTTTGTAATTGGCAAGGTAATGGTGATAATTATGACAATTTCTGATTATTAGTTTTTTCCCCATGGTCAAACCAAAAATCTTTTCCAAAAGGAAAGTCCTCTTTTTTTTTTTTTTCCTCATTCAGGTAACAAAAAAATATGGTGGGTAACAGTTCTTGTTGTCAACTCTTGTCAGCAGTAGTCTTGTCACCTGGCTGTGATGGATAAATGATCTATATATGACAGTAATGTATCCTTTCACTAGCTCTGAAAGCCCTTCATTTCTTGGAGGGTGACGTGTGTCCATGCATTTTGCATTCTCAGTTGTAGGCGATGAACCGGATTCTGAATTCCAAAGGGAAGGTCTTTGCATCATGGAACATTTGAGTTCCATAGAAGATGGGTTTCAGATGCTTACTAGTTCAAGGTTATGGTGAAGAACCATTGTTTGATTTGAATATCTGTCATGGGCAAGATGTAGTCAGCTTAATCTGCAGTCTTCTGAGCACATGTGTCAATATGGATGTTTTCTTCCTCAGATGCTGAGCATTGGGTTAAGGTAACATTTTACAAAGTAAAATTCTTACCAGCTCTTCTGTTCTATTTCTCTGTTCTATAGGAAGCTCAGGATAACTTGGCTGATGCCAATAAAGAGTTAAATCATCTGCACACTAAGTGTGCAGACAGAGAGACTTTAATAGGCACTTTAAAAATGGAACTACAGAACGTACTGCAATGCTGGGAGAAAGAGAAAGTACGTGCCACAGAATCTGAAAATGAAATCCAGAAGCTTACCAGGGCTTACCAGAAGGATATGGAGGTATTACCAGAGACAAGATGACTGTCAAAAAGAGTCTTTATTTAATCTTAGCTTTATACATTTACATACATTAGATGGTTGCTTTTAGTCTTAACAGATTTATCCCCAAAATATGATTTTAAGATACGTATTTTGAAATACGTATTTAGTATCTACAAAATCTCAGTGTGTATTGTTTCACCTTCTTTCTATATCTGAAGTAGTAGCTTAACCCTTCCAGTCTTTTGAATTTTTTTAACAACTGAGTTATTTAAAGAGTTATGCCTGAAGAACAATTTTTTCTTTCTTTCAGATTAGAAGTAAGCACAAATGTTTTACAGTTGAAACATACAATAGTGTCATCATCACATGTTGTTAATTTCTGATTCAAATGACAAGTGATAGATTAGCAAATGTGGAATTGAGGTAGTTTTGCCTACCTGCTACAAAATCTGTAAATTCTTGTCTGTGATGTGTTAGCTGATTGTGGTGTGTTATATGCGGGAATTGCTTCACTAAGTTTTGTTTTAGAACTGTTCTTTCCTTATATTTGTTTACTGATCTTAACAATATAATTTTTTTGTTTTAATTTTTTTGCCCCAGTAAAGTAGTTCAGCACCAGCAGTATCAATGGTGTTTCTTATCATAGTTGTCCTGCATATTGAGCTCATTACTTCCGCAGATTTGAACAGGGATGCCAACTGAGTAAAAAGGAAACATTCTTTCCACCTCTCTTGTAGTCTGGTATTTAAATAGTGTCCACATGAAGCAGTTGGAATTGTTATACACATCAGATAATGATTAAAGCGAAGGAAACTTGAAGCCTGGCTGTATTGTAAAGTCAGCATGTCTACAGTACTGTGGTTGCGTTCAACATGTGCGAATTGATTTGGGGTCTTGGGATCCCTTTTTACCATGCCAAATGGATAATTATCATCCTTGGTTTATCACAGCCCAAGTAAAAATGTCATGGTGGTGGCACACTGGTTTTTCTTTGGGGAATTAGAATATCCATTAGAAACAAAGCTAAACAAAACTAAAGTAAAATATTTTATTGCTTAAAAAACATGAAATAAATATGGCCTATGAGCACCTAAACACATTGCAGAAGGCTCAGAAAAAAATAGTTGCTCAGCTCAGTCACCTATAATTTCTCAATGTAAGGACTGATCCAGGTTTCAGGGACAACAATGGGACCTTTCCACTGGTTTATTTGGCTCTGAATAAAGTCTCTATTTCTTGTGGCTTTTGCCAAGCAGCTTTGTATTGTCTGAATCAAAGTGACTGAGCTGCATATATGTACCAAAAGGATGAAGGGTGGAATTCGCATCGCATGCTGTTGTTACTGAAGATTAATTATAACTTGCATGAGTTTATTATACCACTGACTAAAATCAGTGTAAATGGATGAGACATGGCTTGTGGAATTTAACTGATGAAGCTATAAACCTATTTTGTCTAGCTGTTTGGTCATGCATGGTAAATGTATGAAAAGCATGGAAATACAGTTTTTGAAGGAAATTGAGGTGAAAATTGTAGTGTGTTTCATGTTGCCCAGTTGTTCATGTCAGGCTATTTTCTATGTGCTGTGCACAGGTACTGGAAAGGGGTACAATTGGAATGAAGCTTAAAGTGTTAACATGGGTAATTAAATTGTATCTATTAATAGCACTGAAATTTTTGTTTATATCAGATCGTGGTCATGAGCACTGCAGGACTGGGCTGTCTGTATTTATGTACTAAGCCTATTCAGACAAATTTTGTTAAAAAAAAAGTGGCTTGAATATGTTTGATTACAGAAATTAACAATATTACTTTTGAAAAGGTTTGCAAATGAGCTTTACTTTTTTCAGGTGTGTGCAGTTCACATTACTGCATGCGTGATGCATCTCTTTGGACTCTAACACTGTTTATGTACAACAGTTAATTTTTCTTTTTTGTCTCAGGAGAAGCTAACCTTCCTTCATAACTTATATCAGCATTTGGTAGCAGGCTGTGTGCTTATAAAACAACCAGAAGGCATCCTAGATAGATTCTCTTGGCCTGAGCTTTGTGCAGTCTTACAGGAGAATGTTGATGCCCTGATCTTAGACCTCAGCAGGGCTAATGAGAAGGTAAGTGTCCTTAGGCACCAGCTACCTCTATTAAATTCAGTGACATTTGTCCACATCACAGTATCATTAAAAGGGACTGACATTCATCTTATTTCAAAAAGAATTTGGATGTTAATAATTCAATACCATTAATTATGGCTTGTCTACAACTCAGTTTGATGCCATTGCTGTGGGCATGTAAATGTGACTGAAGTCTGTATGAAGTCTCTAAGCTCCACTTTCTGTGCAGGACATGCTAATACTACTAGCCAATATTAGCCACAGGGACCTAATTAAAAGAAAATAAATTAATCTTACTGATGAAGCAATTCAAAGAACTTAGTCATTTACACTAATAAAGCAACTCTTTATTTTAGCATAAAACAGAAACAAAATGCACTTACTCCAGGAACATCATCTTTAAAATATGTGCTTAAGATTCAGAGGTACTATTTGGAAAAATTGCTGTTGTGGGTTTTTTGTTTAATTATAATTTTTTGATTATTACATTTATATTCTGAAATACAATAGAAAATGCTTATTTTTTAAAAAGTCTCTCTATATTTAATAAATACTTGTTCAAGGGTGAAACTGTGCTTTTTTGAGTAATTTTAATGATAATAAGTGTAAGTGTCCCTTCCTCTCCCCACCCAAAGCCCTGCATTAATAATTTTTTTTTAAGGGCTTCTTTTTCAATACCTTAAGCTGGCTCTGCAGACTAACATATACCACTCTTTAGGATTTCAGTTCATGTTCTGGTTTCGTTGATCAGGTCAACCCTGTGTTGCTGTGGTCTATTAGAAAGATTCCAGACCTTGGCTGCCCTGACATTTTGTTCTTAAGGGAAGGGAAGGGAAAAACTGTTTCATAAGTTTCTCATCTGCTGGAATTATGATCACTCTTCTGGCTTGAGTACAGGGACAAGGTTGCTTACAGTAAATCATTTTGACTCTGCCCATCTTTGTAAATATCCCAGCAGTCAGTGGTAGTAACTAAAGAGGGTTAGTTTAAAATGAATTGGGGATTATGCAGATTGGGTTTAGAGACAACATTTCTATTTTCCCTTCAAAGTGTGGGAGGGGAGGGAAGGGAGTGATTATTGTTGGCAGTGTTGGGAAAGGGTTGTGTCTTATTGTCTCTTGCTTTTTAATTTAGTATAGTTACTGATATCACTTAGTCTCTGGAGCTCAGCTCTTCTATGTACTTACCAGCTTTACAGGGTTTTGGGGTAGTGTTATCATCTGTACTGTACCTGCTTTCTGAGAACAATTTTTTTTCTCCTGAAGTTTTACATGGTCCTGTTGAAAGGAATATTTTTGATGTTCCTACATATCAAAGTGAAAGTGTAGATATTTGTATTTAAAGGTCATTTTTAGCTTGATTCATTCCTCCGTTTAGTTCAAATGGGAGCTGCAATCTTAAATCATGGAGTGAAGCCCTGCATGCTTGTCGAAATCACATCGTAAACTAATGAGGTAGTTGCAAGAAATGCATTGTGTACACTAAAGCTTCCCAAAATTTTTTTAATGCTCAATAATGTATGGAATGTCTTGGCTTTCCAATAAAACATAATAAAAAATAAGGACTAATTTTTCATTATTATTTAATTTGCTAGAGGACAGCTATACTATGAATACTAATTTAGCAGCACAAGATTTAATGCACTCATTTTGAAATGAGTAAGGGAAGTGTCCAGTCCAGGTTTCCAACAGAGAAAGCAATAGTTAATCTTCAAGGAGGTGTAGAAAGATGGCAAAATTGAAAACATAGAAAATCCATTATTCCAAAATAGTGTCTCAGTTTTTTACGAAGAGTCAAGGGAGTGATCTATAATGAGGGGTTTTTTTTAATTACTTCTAATAAGCATGTTGAATAAATTACAATTTGGATTTTGCACTGAAAGTCTGTGTTTAAATGAATATGTAAAGTTAATGCAAAAATGTTTTTTGGAGAGGTAAAATTTTTTTTTTAAAAAATGCTTATCACAGATATCTCACCTGGAATATGTTTGTAAGAACAAGTCTGATACTATGAAGGAGCTTCAGCAGACCCAGGAAGATGCTTATAACAAAATGGCTGAGCAGATGAAAGCACAGGAAAGCTGTTGGCAGAAACAGAAAAAGGATCTGGAGCAGCAGTATTCTGGTCTCCTTGGGGAAGTTCATGCAAGGGCACAGGTACAGTATTTATACTGGAGCTGTGAAGTTCTGAAGTGTTTTTTATTGTAAATATTTAATGGATTATTTCCGTAGTTTGAGTTCCTAACCAATTTAGAGTTGCTTGAGAATTTTAGTATATCTTTACAGTAAATAAATAGATAACTCTGCTAGTATTAACCTCACTTATTATAGAAAATGAATGGCTGCTTGTTAAAACGTTTCAGAAATATGATGCTTAATTTGGTCATGAAATTGCTGATGACATTTTTGTTTTGATGACGTTAAAGCTGTAAGAAGAAAATTGTTTCTTGTAAGAGTTACATAGGGCAGTTACTTTTCAGTGTTATGCTTTGCAACAAGTCTGTAGAGTAACAGGAATTTGGATTCATTTCGGGATAAATTTAGATATACACATTCTAACCCTGGGAACAAAGAGAACCTGTTTATACAGATAGGACAGCGGGCAACAGTTATAAAGTGTACAACCATCATTTATAATCTAAATTTGTCCCTTCTACAACTAGAACTCAGTGTCTTTATAGTCACATTCATTTAGAGATATTGTGGTCAAATGTGTTGTGTAATACAGGAAACAAGCTATGCTGTGTTGTGATTGCTATATGAAACTTTCTGCAGCAGAAGAATGGTGTATTTGTTTCTGATTTTAGGCTTGGAAGTCTGTGTGCTTTTAAAAGCATATTTATGAAGAAAGTATATCCTTTAGACAAAGCACTTCATTGTAATTTTTCGGTAATGAGCAAAAATCTTATATATATATTTTTGCCGAGATTTACCTTTCATATTGAATACCGGCAATGCTAAAACAGTGAGTTAGTGAAATGAGTGAAATAAGTGAGTGAAATAAGTAGCATCCAGACTCATATTAAGTTCCTGTAACATCCTGTAAGTTTCATCTTATGAGATCATCTTCAGCCAAAAGAATGATACAATAAGGGAGCTTAATTTTATTTTTAAAAATTAAACTTCCTTTTTATTAAAAGAAATGTGGGGTTTGGCTGTTCAGACTCCTACCTGCCATAGATACCATATGAAACAAAGGCCTGTGTAAACTCCATCGGAACTCTAGCGTATGGGGGAGAATTTGAGCTGCAGAGTACTGCACCACTCTGGAGGATGGTGCTGAACCTGCCATTTTTGTCAAGCAAATTTTGTGGACAGCGCACACAGCGTGTACTGAAAATGCATCTGTGTTCAGTGGAGTGTGCATTAGGCAAGTGTGCATTAGGCATGTCTTCTGGAAAAGACTTTGTCAATCAGCTTGCTATGAAAAAGAAACTACTAGGTTTTTGAGCAGGAAATGTTTTCCTTTACAAACATTTGGACATGATTTCTCATGCAAGTTAACGTAGTGTTGGAGTACAAGCTGATAGTGTTTTAATTTAGGCAGCACTGTGACTGCATGCACTTACGTGATTCAACAAAACATTGTCTCCTCTTTGTGCCTACTCATGTTCCAGCTTGACCATGTTACCATTTAGTGTCAGTTTAGAGTGAAGACTGTCTAATTTCCTGTGGATTTCTGTCTCGTGACTGACTTTGGGCCTGCTAATTCCAGATAAAGATTTTCCCTTACTGGGGTCCATGGACTCCATGATGTCCAGTGTCAGGGCTGTTCTAGTCCTGACTGCTTGCTTTTCATAAAACTTAACTGTCTGTTGCATATTTCTTTTTGAGCCTGTTAGCCCTACCAATCAGTGTAAGTGGAATATAATTGGCCCGTGTTCTGCATTTTGATGCAGGCTTGCCGAGGATGGTGAGGGGCTCCTTTGGAGTAAAGATGCAACAATTATATTGCAGTATTTTATGTTTATTTATTCTCAGCCTCCCTCACTCTTTCTCCCCTTTCTCAAACTGTGAGTTCTTTTTTGTTAATGTCTTAAGTTTGAAAGAAGATTTAGCTTTCAGAATTTTGGGAAGTCCTTCATTAGGCCAAACTCAGGCGCTCCTGTTGCCTATACTGTCAGGATGTGAGGCCATCTGAAGAAAACTGCGAAATGTGAATTACTGTGTCTGCTTCCTAAGGGTCAAAGTGGCTGAACACCATCTCTTGCAATCAGGTCTTAACAGTAACTTCATCCATGCTTACTTCTCTCTGGATAAGAGCAGGAAAGGATCAGGCTGTGGGGTTTTCACATTTTAGGATATGCTCTGCAACTATATTCCCAGTGGTAGGCAAAAAGGGGTCTGCAGAAGAATCACTGCAGAAGCAGAAATGTGGCCATGTTTTTGAAAACATGTTAGAATGTTTAGTAATTCTGGCTTTGGAAATATGTGTAATATGTTAAATGGTATCCATCAGTAGGTACACTTGAATTCTAAGGAAAAATGCTGATCATAAAAATGATGGATAGTTCTCACATAAAATTTGATTAGTGGGTATGCACTGCAGCAGCCTTAGCAGTTTCTTTCTTCGTCTTCCATACTGGGGACCTAGTCAGTGTGCCTGGGTGTCTTTCTTGCAAAAGTCAAGACACGGAAGACTAGTTGTTACCTTGACCTTGCTCAGGTAATGGATCAAACACATCTGCAGACTGCAGCTATTTGCAGAGCTGTGGGTCTGATCACTTTAGCATGTTTATTCTGGCACTGCAAGGAAACTGTGGCAACTAATTGCTGTATTTCCACCCAAATATCTGAACGTTCATTACAAGCAGTTTAATGAATTAAACATTGTAGGTACTAGCTCCGTTGTGTAAAGGGAAGCTAAGTGATTCTTGCTAGGTCTTGCATCAAGCTGGCGGTACATCATGGGACAAAGCCTGCATCCTTTTGTTTGTGCTTCTGTCTTCAACCACTGTGCCATGCTTTCCTCCAGACATTTTCTCCTCAGAGTTGCTGGATAAAGACTTCTTTAATTTTTTTAATTGTTGGTACATGTGCAAAGGCACACTGGAGGTTGAGTTCAGACGGACATCTTAGATCTGTATGCGTGAGCTGATGAAGTTAAAGAACAGCTCTAGCTGCACAGCAATGAATGATGTATCTTAGAGTTTCTTAGGACTGCAGTGGAGAAGCAGGCCTTTTCAAAATGGTCGTCTTAGTCTCCTGATTAAAATATAACATTGCAATTTGGAAGTTTTAGTAATAATGACACCTGCCAGTGTTTCTCTCCCCAGCCTATATTATTTAGGGTCCCTGACCTCAAATGGGGTCTCTGGGTATTACTAAGTATTACTTCACAGCTGTTGCTGTCAGTCAGCTGGATGATGTAATCAGAAAGCAGTTTTACTTGTTTTTCCTGTAGGACAGAAATTCCCAAAGTGGCCTTCTTGCAGATCAGCAACAAACAAGACTCTATATAGATACTGCTCTTCTCAGTCCATGGTCTCCATACTGTCAACAGAGCTTAAAATAAATATCCTTTTTCCTTACCCTTTGCAGGAGCACAGTCCCCGTAATTTGGTAGTGTGTGTGTCCGTTTTTATAGTATTACTGTGCCTGTTCCTTCACCTCACACAAATAACTTATTCAAACTGTGCGCATTCTCATAGGAATTGTCCTCGGAATTTTAACTATCAGATGTTTGTTTGTTACTTAGACATTTATTAATCTGTCCCCATTTTTTGTGGCATCCACTTAAAATAGTAAGGCTTTTGTTCTGATATGCAAAAAGATGTTGTGAGAAAAAAATCCTGTAAGTACTTTAAAAAATGTTAATTTCAACAGAAAAATAAAAGGTTTGCTAAATAGGAAAGGGAAAAAATCCTCTAGGGAGAAAAAATGACTCATATTGTTTTCTTTTCATTAAGAAGCTTTGCTTTTACAGCAAGACAGGTGAATTAGTTAAAGACTGTGGTTTCTTTCAATTATATCAAGTCAGTGTTGTAACATAAAGCAAAGCAGCTGACATACAGGAAAACCTTTAGAAGTCAAAGTGTCGTTAAATTTCTAGTTTCCAATTCTGTCTTTTTGACAATATAAAGGATAAGGATCAAGTAAGAAACAGGATAGTTTCTGCTTCCTGGGGGAGCATCCATTTTTTGTTAAGTATTTTTGGAGTCCACTAAGCACTGTAACCCGGTGAGGTTGGGTCACACGAAAAGCTCAGAGCTCAAACACCCAAGGAAGTCAGGCTACCAACATTTAGGAAGAAAATTCTATGTTCCTTTCAAAAATTATACTTTGAAGCTTTGAAGAAGACACTAGAAACAATATACAGTAAGAGAAAAACAATTATCAACCATTAGAAGCATGTATTTTTTATTATTTTTTAATTGCTGTAGGCAGAAGGTTATATTATTTTACAGTGAGACTGTCTTGTTTACTTACACATATTACAGTATAACAGTAAGCTTTAAAACATATTTTTTGAAAAGAATAAGCTTTAACCAGCCAGAGCACTTAATGTTACTATTGGTACTCAACAGCCCTATAGGGAGCATATTTCAAGTTTTTTTACCTAAACATTGGCCTTTAACGAGTGATGGCCAGAAACCATAAGCTGTTTTCTAAATTCAGATTACCTTTTTAATTCCTTCCAGCTATGCAATCAAGCTTTGCTTCTGCAAAAATCAAACACTGTAAATAATGTAGTAGCCCCGAAAGTATTATACATGTTCATACTTAATTTTAGAGTAGGTGAGTGACATACAAGGCTCGTAAATTGCATTTTGAAATTAAATCTTTTAGTTACCCGTTCTATGTCTGTGTAGCTAGAGGTATTTAAATACTAATGTTTTACACACATGCAGGTTTTATGTATGGCATTCTCTCAACTTCAATACTGTGAAATTATCTGTAAAGTTAATCTGCTGTTTAATTTTTTTGTCATGAAAAGGAAGGCTTACGAGTTTGTCCTCTTCTTCCAGTTCTGCCTCTTTCCAAAGATTAATTAAATATTTATTTGGCCAAAGACACTCTGCATAAGTGACTAGGGTACATCTCTACAGAAGCATGAGCTCCTGTATTTCCATTGCAGGGACAGCTTATGTATTTTTCCCCTTTGTTTGCTGGATGGACGAGGAGGAAGAACCTGAGTCATCCCCTGTTCCACTTGCTTCTGACAATGATTCTTGGACCTGCAGCAAAGCAGATATATGAGTACATGGCTGCATGGTGCCATTTTACTTCTCCTTTGGCCACTGCCTAAAGGAGTAATTCCTGCTCCATTTTTAACAAAACTGTTTAGGGCTCCAGGAGAGGGAATTGAAGCTTAAGGTAATCCTGTCTTTTTCTTTGTCATACTGACTTTCCATTCCACTCATGTTTACCTACTTGTGTGCATATATTGTAACAGGAGCTTAACCAATTAAAGTGAGCCTGTGTGTTCTTTGTGAAAAGTGCCTACAAACTGTTACTTCCTTACATCACTGGATCCTGTTTAAATCTAGCCTTAAGTGATTTTTCCGAACACAGAGGGACTCTGATGCATCAGGAAGCTAGTCTAGGTTCTCTGAGGTCCTTGCCTCATGTTTAGGTTCCTGGAAAAGAACTGCATATCATCAAAAGGAACCAAGCTGTCTAATCTTAACTCTGGAATTCCTTAGCTTTTTAGTGTCTTCATTTTGCTATTGTAGTTTACTGTTTTAAATCTTCCTCTTTGCCTACTTAGGGCATAGAGAGAAAAAATAAGTTCCGCAAGTTGAAAAATCTGTCATGGCACATGTCAAAATAAAACAAAATATGCGTACTACACTCTTCTCTAGAAAACACAATTCTGTATGAGACCTAATTAATCTGTGAATATATAAGTAGGGGGTTGATTACAAAGTAATTAAGAGATCACCTTTACTTCCCCTTTCCCAGCTGCTGCCAATCTGTCTAGTTCTATCTTCCAGAGTTTTCTTTATTTTTTTTTTTCTCTCACACTAACTTTCCTCTCTGCTTTGAAGAACAATGTTCTTCCTGAAATTGGGGCATATTATTGCTTATTGTTAAGCCAATTCATTTTACTGGTGGACCTTCTGTATTCTATCACAGTACTGCTGGATTAGCTTGAGAAATCTGGTATCCATTTGCGGTTAAGCATTGTGGCAAGTTTTCCTCATATCATTGATTTGACTTCATTTATCTGGTTCTATAATTGTTTGCTATGAGAGTGCTTTGGCAATCATGACTAATAATCTATGGTTCTTGAATTCATTATCATTTCACCTGAATAAAGGAGAATAAATTTTCTGTTAGCTTTTATCTAGCTAAACATGATTTTGTTAGTTTTTAAAATAATATGTTCTAGCTAATATTTCTTCTGTTTTTGTTTATTTTTCCCCCTCCTGCAGAAATACCAAGAAACAGCAGAAAAAAACAAGGAAAGATTTTCTATCCTTGAAAAAAAACGGGAGAAATTGGCCCTTGAAAATGTGCATGTGAAAAATATATTAACACAGATTCAGAAGGAGCATTCGTCTCTCCTGGCAGCTTGTGCGCTAATGGCAGGTGCCCTGTATCCTCTCTATGGCCGATCATGTGCTTTGTCTTCCCAAAGAGATCTTCTCCAGGACCAGGTCAACATTTATGACTTAGTCAATCAGGAAATTAGGACTCTGGTCCATGCTCTGTCTGATGTAGAGGAAAAGAAGCAAGATGAAGCAAAGATAAAGAAAAGAAAATTCAAAAGCCTGATACGTATATTCCGGAAAGGTGTTATTGCAGTTTTGGCAGCCAACAGACTAAAAATCATAGGACAGTCTTGCAGTGCTCTCTTCTCCTGGGTAGATGGCTTCAAAGAAGGCGTTGGAATCCTAGTTTGTGTAGGAGACTCCAAAGGCAAGCATGATCTGTCAAGTAAGCTAATTGGTTGTTTGATAAGTGTTATGTCAAATTACACAGTTGGTGCAGAACGAATAATAATAATTATTAATAGAATGTAAAGACAAATGTAATGACTGAACGTAGACCTAACTGCCTAACCTGTAGTCAGAGATTATATCAGAAGGTCTCCTGAAAGGAAACACTTTTCTTTCAGTTTGAACAGATACGAAGTTACAGCTATACTTGTGGACTCATACTGTTTGATATTCTAGACTTTCACGTTAGGTGTTGCAGAAGTGGGTGCTACCACAACTTCTCTGTGGTTCTTTTCACGTGGTATAACTCTTTGTAATCTCCATACATAACTGACAATCAAGGGTTCTTTTTTGTCAATAAGAATTCTTTTTCTTTCATTAACCTCTTTTAATGTTTATTTCCTACTGAAAGTGCAAAAAGTTACATTGTTATTCAGGTAAAATATTAGTATAGGATTTCTGGGTTTTTTTTGTTGATTATGTAATCCTTACTTCCTTTCCTATTACTATAAAACCAGACCAGCTGATGCACCTACCTAAAAAAGCAAATGTTAACAAAGAACTTTTCTCAAATTAGCAGATGCATTTAATTTTCTATTTTAATAGCTAAAGTTGTCAAAGTATAGCAAATATAGTCTAAAGTGTCCTGAAGGAAGAATAATTTGGGGGCTTATGTACTTATTTTTGATGAATTTCTGAAAGAGCTGAAGATATTCGTGTGCCTTATCTGTATTACTCGGTTTTATTGCTAGCTACGATTCTGTTTCACAGGAAATAAAAAGGAACAAATTCACTGTGTTGAAGCACTCAGCTGGTTTTCTAGTTCTGACCTCCTTGCTGCAATAATCAGTTCTGTGGCTGAATTACAGGATGTTGTTAGCAAAACAGGTAATTTAAAAATATATTCTTGTAGTAGAAGACATAAAAAACAGAGTGTTTATATGACTTCCTGTGTCAGGATCTTATATAAAATATTCTGGATCAAATTTCTGGAGAGCTGTGTTGCTTAAACAGATTTTCTTTTATATTGGTGTTATGATGCTTACACTTAATTTCTGTACATAGAGTCAGGAAAACATAAGGCTAGAGGGTGCTTCTAGAAATCTTTGCAGAGGGTGCATCTGGACATCTTGGTTGTGAGAGAGAAAATATACGTCTACCCCTTGCTTAGATATTTGTCTAACTGGTTCTTAAAAACTTCCAATGAAGTAGCGTTCATAAGCTTCCTAATTCTCTTGTTCCACTGTTAAATTTGAAAAGCATTTTACTGAATTCCAACCTAATCTTTTGTGATTGAGAAAGACTGTACCATTTCTCTCTGTTTGGTCTGTATGTTTCTTTACTGTGAACGCCAAAATTGGCCATATTCACCCTGAAGCTTTACTCCTGCTGATGAAAAAGAAACAATTTCCTACTGTGTTTTCTATGGTTTGAACCTGTTAAGCCATACTCAGTTTGGGGCTGGACACTGTTTTTCTGTCTGTCTTATTGAAAACCTGAAATTCTTCAGCTGCTTTATACTTTTTCACCCTTGTGTAAATAATGTTAAGTTGTCAGAGCCAGCGAGCCAGTCATGCAGCCATGATCTTTTCTGGGGAGGTGTAGTGTCAGTTCTCTATTTGTAGCTGAATGTAGGTATTGTCACTGTGTATTCCAGTGGTTTTTAGCTGCTTTCAGAAAATTTTTAATTCATGCTGGGCTTTCAGGTCACCTTGGAGAATCTGCAGGAACAGAGTCCTGCAAAGGAGATCTGGGCTACTGAAATGTGCCCAGTTCTGCCTTGCCACAGGTGTTCCCCAGTGTTTGCTTTGGTTAAAGGGGAAGAGAAATGAAGAATAGCTGTCTTGGAAGCAAGGATTTCTGTATCCACCAGTTATTTTACTGTGGTTTGTTTGTTGTGGGAGTGTCTGAGTTGGTGCAGATCAGAGGTCTGTCTCACTCAGTGTTCCGTCTCCAGTAGTGCCTGTATCGTTAGCTAACTGGGACAGGGAAATCTTTTTTGTGAATGATCTAAAACTCCTCTTTTGTTCTACCCTGGTTATTCATACTAATCAGATTAATGGCTGGTTATTTCTAATACCACAGAATTGCTGGCTTCTGAAAGACCATAGTGTTTGATAATATTTTTTGTCTGTTTAAAAAACCCGTTCTTTATTTGCCATCTTGTTTTTGAGAGAGGAATAAAGACCTCTCAATTTACACACACTATAGCATTCCTTATTTTATGTCTCTACTGTGTTTCCTGTCTAACTTTAACATCCCTAATCTTCTCCATCCCTCCTCACATGGAAGTTTTACTATATCTATGGAAAATTTTAATACTGGTTTCTTGCAATTTCTTATTTTGATTCCCAGCTGTTAAGTATCTACCTAGTGAAGCACTTCTTTGCAGTAAAGACTGATATAAGATCTCACTTGGTTCCTCTGTGCTGCTGTCATCCTTAATTGTTCTTTATTTCCTGATAATTTCAAAGTCCAAACAATTCTGTGACAGAATAAAGAATATTGAAAGAAAGGAAACATAATTTACATGAATAAAGGGAATTTATAGGACAGAGAGAAGGTGATACAACTCAAGCCTGAACAGTAGGCTAGTTCTAGAAGTCAGCCATTGAATCAAAAGTGTTTTGAATCACAGTTTCAGAAACTCGTTTCTTGGGTCATCTTGCTTTTCAGTAACTTAAATTTGCATCCTTACAAAACAGTGTTTGAACTGTGTTTCAGAATATTTACAGAGAAGATATTGCAAGTGTTCCTATAGACAGCTGAACAAGAACAGCAGTTTCAAAGAGAACCAAAGATAAGCTTTACAACAGTATCGTGGTACTGAAATGACTAGTTTCTGTACTCCAGACCTCATGATATTTTTGCCACATTAAAGTATATGAGACTTCTGATGAACCCAGTTTACTTCAAATTTCTGTACTCTACAGAATTTTGAGGCTCAGAATTAGCAAGGGCCATGCTGATAACGTTAGGGCTGCAATTTGGTGAGTCTTTCATAGTGCCTCTCTAAGTCATTTTCACAGGACCCCAAGATCTAACTGCCCATGTATTACATGGGATTCTGTTGCAGTAAGTCAGAGAAAGTAAAGATCAAGTTTGTTTGAATACAAATATCATCAGCTGCAACATATACAAAGTCTTTGAAGCTTAGCATGAACAGTCTCGTGTAATATACTGAGTTAATTCTTGCTGACTGTTCTATTTCATGAAAAAGAAGCAAACTAGAATTGCTTCTTCATCTGTCACTAAAGTAAGATTTGTCACTTTTCATTGTCTTTTTCTTCATTTGTTTAATGTAAAATTAATTGCTTCTTGTGATATGACTGTATTTGTGTAAGTCATTTTGTATGTTGTTTAATGCTTTTACTGTAATTCCCTGATTGTTTGTGGGCAGATACTTAGAGTGTATATGCTTAAAGTGAATATTCTCTTCTCACTGGTTATAGATACAGTTCCTTGTGGAACTGCATTTTATTCTCATTTAACCTTTTAAAGCAGTCAGTGACTCCCATCAATAGTTTTCTGTTTTACTCCAAACCACTGTTCATTAAAAATTGAACAGAGGTGATTCTTTGCTTTTTTATTTCCCACCCCAAGAAAGTTTCTTAAATTGTGGGGAAATACTAGAAATGCAACTAGACTGATTAACTGGAATCCTTCTTGTGAAGGGAATGATCAATTCAAAATGCCACAACATAATTCCCCAAATTGTTGTCATTAATAATTTATTTTTATTATAGGTAAAGTGGGAGTTCTAGACATAGTAAAGGACCTGCCATGATAGGTACTGCACACACACAAAAGAAAAAGACTATCCTTTTTGGACAGTCTTCTTTTCAGGAAGACTGTCTGCTGTTTAATGAGGTGGTGATGGGAGGAGAAATTGAAGAAATAGCTCATTCGCAGTCTCCTTGCTGTGATATATACAAAAAATCACAGCAAAGGGGAGTTTAAAGAAGATTTTGGTGGAATCTTGCATGGAAGACAGTACAAATGTGCTAGTTTGAAATTTACATTAATTTAACTTAACATTTAAACTAACATTGGCATTGTGATTGGAGAAAAGAGATGGCCTTTGAAAGTAAAAGATAGGTAGAAAAAGGATAAGCCATGATATGAATTAAAATGATGAAAAGTAGTTTATCTTTGCTGTGATAAGTAAGTAAAGGAAAACCAACATAAGGAAAAAAGGACGAGCCTTGTCCAAGTGGAGAAAGCATTAGAGTAGCAGTTTCTTCTGGATATGAGGAGAATAATCTTTTTTGTGTCAAAGAATGTTTGATAACTGAAGTGCAAGATGAAAATGTTGGGCAGGATTTTTAGCTTTAGAGGTGAATAGAAAGAGCCATATCTTAGACCTGGAGAAAGGAAAGATTTACTGCTAGAGTGGGTTGTGGAGAGCATGAACTCAAAAATGACATTTCACCTGAACACAGGAATGATAGGTACACTGATGTTTTGAAACCAAGCTGGAGGATGGCTCTGAAAAAATAAAATTTGACTTTATCCTGTGCTAGTTTTTTTTTTTTTTTTGCTTGCTTAGGGGTAAATTGGGTCTCATCTATATAAACGATACATCCTTTATAATCAGAATCAAAGCTAATCTAAATATAGCAACCATGTTGTTTGCTTTGAACCTTTGGCTTTATCTTTATAACGTGTAAAAAGAAATTTTTTCACTTAAAAAAGACGTGGTGGGGTTTTATTCTGTTTATACTCTTAAGTAAATATTTTAATTCACTACAGCAACAGGAGATCTGCTGTACACCGAATGTAAATAAGCTCTTCCATGCTTGTCATCTTACACTGATAGTATCATAAGACAAGTAATGACAGATTAAGACCTGCCTAGCAGAGGGAAAACTAAATTACAAGACTTTTATTAAGGCATAAATAAACCTATTAACTGTTATCTGGAATACCAATTAGTGGAAGGAGCACTGACAATTTTATTTATCAACATTAAACACAATTATTAATTACAGACCTGACGAATCTAGCAGTAAGCAGGACATGTTGGGTGTGCTGGGGCCTTAAGTCCATTATATGAGAAGGATGATTACCAAAATCCTGTGGGGAAATAAGTAATTGTAGCTGTAAAATTTTAATTGCCTTGGAATAAGGTAAATTATATTCTCTTGTCTCAGAATATAAATAGTATGGCATTAAGGTACCAAGCCTCGCTAGTTTTGAACAGCAAGTGATTTAGTCATCTATTGGAGAGGGCAGAAAATCCTCAGAAATTTGCATTGTAAATATTACAATAAAGTGATTTACCTTGTGTGGTTACATGTGATATCTATCACCTGGCTTGTGTTTAGCTTGCATCAGAGTTGTGAATGTTTTGGGAATCACAAAGTTAGAACATCCAAGAAGGACTTAAGGAGAAGGACTTAATGAATAGTCTGGGAAGAGAATATAAAAACAACTGGAAAGTTATTCTTTGACAACTGAATCCAGTTCTTTAGAATCCTTCTTACCCTTCCCATCCAAAGGTTGATAGAAGTAGTTTGTTCATTCCTGAAGACAGAATGTGTCCTGGATTCTCTGAGGAAGTCCACTCCTAGCTTAATAGAAATTGCCTACACAGCATGTTTGGAGAGACATTACTTGTTGTTGCTTCCCCCTCTGCCAGTCCCCCCCAGATGAGAGTAATAATCTACTTAATGTTTCTTTCTTGTGTTGTTATTTTTTAAAGATCCAAATTCCTGGCTTTCTGGACATTTGCTTGTAAGTGCAGCCAGAAACTCGTTTTCAAAACTTATGGAGAAGCTTAATGTAATAATGGAGACTGTTCCACTAGACAGCAGCAGGAGCATTACTTATGTGGAGAAGGACTCTTTGGTACAGAGGCTGGCTCGTGGACTTCATAAAATAAATGTGCAGGCCCTAAAAGCTGGATTATGTGACAGACTACCCATTATGGTATGCATATTTATAGTGCTACTTCATGGAAGCAGTAGGTTGACAGTACAAATATTATGCTAGAGCTCTCTTGATAGTACCATTAATTTTATTTCAGATGCTGTATGAGTCAATTACACTGAAGTCCTATATAGAAAATCATAACTTGATTTACAACACCTCAGAAGCAGTAGGCCCTGAAGAGATCTTATCTTTTACTGTTATAGTAAAGAAGTTTAAGAAAAGAGAATTTATATATTCCAAGAATTACATTTTAAGTTCTATCAAAATTGTGTGTGTTTTATAAGAACAGACTTGTTATTCTCTTTAACTAAAATGTTAAGGTTGTTTGCCTTTCTCCTGCTTTTCTTCTGGCTTTCAGTGAAGATTCCGCACCCTCCCTCAGTGACAGAAACGAAAAGATAAACTTTTTTTCTCTCAGTGTATCTCTTTTATCATGTAGCTTGCTTGGATACTTCCTTGAGAACAAATTTTTCAGTAACCCTCAATAGTAGATGAAGCTGGTTCATGTTTGTGCATTTGTGTGTGTATTTGAGATAGTGAGGGCAAATGACAGCTTTGTCTCATTTGCTTGGGTATTAAATGTGATTGATTTTATTGCTAAAATAGCACATTTTATAGCACATAAAATTGTTTCCGTTTACTAACAGAAAAGCATAGCATCTTTGCAGAAGCAAATATTTGAATTTACACAAAGGCTTCATACAGCAGAGGTGGAACGCCGTTCACTGCGCTTAGAACTTGCAGAATTCAAACGGAATTTGAATGAGATGAAAAAAGAAGCTGACAAAGCCCAGAGCCTGCAAGAGCAATTAAATATGTTTAAGCAATCTGTAAGTATATTTGATTTAGAAAAGACTGCTTACGGGAGAGACCTTTTTACACATATTTTGATTTGTGTTCTGTAGAAAAACAAGTATAAAACCAATCTACTATTAACAGAATTTTCCAGAAAACTTGCCTTGTAAATGTCACTGAACTATAAGCCAGATGTATTTAAAATAGTCTTCTTTCCACAGGTGTTTCTCTTTGATTTGCGCGGTGAGATATTCTGTGTAAATTACATGTTTGGTCTTCAGTAACCCAGGTTTACTTCCATATGTTGAAAACGTTGGTGTGATTTACTTACCAGCAGAGGGTTTATAGATGTTACTTCAAAAGAGAAAAGTCAGCTAAAATGCGGAGATTTAATAAATATGTTCGTGACAAGCTCATAAAGCATAAATGCAATATTTGAACCCTGCACTGATATTCCAGAATATTATGATAAGTCTTTTACTGTAGCTTTCAGTTTACTTGTAGGAGGGAATTTATGGAAAAAAAATCTCCATTCTACAGTCTTAATAGCCTATATGCACCAAGTCCCTCTTACCCTTTGCTAGAGCTAAAGGGTTTACTTCAGCACTATGGGTGCAGTAACCTATAAATAGCACCATCTGGCAGGTGTGAAAAGAGACTAGAAAAAGGTTGCTTAACCACTTAAAGCCACAACATAGCAGATGATGGACGCAGTGCTTGAGGGATTTATCCTCACTGCTCTATGGCTGGAGTTCTCAGTATGCAAACGTGTCATTCTGCCAGATTGTCAGTTTGTTCTCCATCATGTGCCTTCAGTCCTTATAGCAGGGGAGCAACCTGTCCTTTTTTAGGATGCTGGAGACACATTGAGCACCTTTCCTCCTATACATTCTTCCTATATATTTTCTATAGGTTGCATTCAGAATTGGTCACATCTAAGCAATCTGAGAAAGTGGATGGATAAATACTCCTATCTGTCCTTTACAGATGCCCCAGTATATCTGAAATAGCCTAGCCCAGAATGAGCAGTATTTTCCATAGTTGTGCCCTAAGTTGATCCTGAGAGCTATCATTGTGACCCCATCAAAACACTTGCAAACCCAGAATATTTAGGAGATAATTTCGTATCTCTTTATACATGGTATTAAAACATATATATTCTTTTGAAAATGTGGTGCTCTTAAGAGAAAGGAGGATAAAGAAAAGAGAGGCTGAACAGAACAAATGTAGTATGTGTCGATGATACGGTCATTTCAATGAAATAAGGATATTGGCAAGGCTTTTAGGTAGAGATCATGTTCTTATTCCAACTATGTTGGCCAGATAAGGCAAGTTTTCAGGCGTGCACATTTTATAATATTTTAAATAGAAACTTCAGAGCTAAATGTAACTTTAGAACAATTAAATGAACTATGAACTAAACTAATTGCTTTTTATCCACTATTTTTTCTGTGTATTCATTCCTGGTATATGTAAACTATTTTGCATTCTCTTCTATCAACTGCCATTCTGAAGCTGAGTAAGTGTTTATATCCTCTATTCAGCAGATGAAAACATAGTCAGTACTCTATAGTTTTGCTTTTTCGAATCAAAAGCATGTCCATTATCCTTCTTGTTCCTAGCTGGTAGAATGACTCTTTAACTCATATGAACAAGTGTATCTAGTTGTCTTCAGTTTTGTTCTTAAGATGTTTCATTCCCTTACAGTCCTGGACATGAATATTTCTTTCTGCGTTAGTAATGATTCTTTACAACCTGCAATGTTAGGTTTGGGTAGAACAATTAATACATACTGTTTACAGTATACACTGAATACTTCCTTGAAAAAATACAGTGAATAAAATCATCTGCCATTCAGTATTTAGTGGCTTGTCTTCGTGTTTAAAAAATTGAATACTCGTCTTGAGCATGCTTTTGTACTAGAATGTTGTATGTTATTAAGTGGAATTCTAAAGGTCAAACATATAAACAGATAATGACAGTTAAACAATCAAACACAGTTTTTTTCTTTTATCAGAAATTGATCACCAACGAGAGGTTTGAAAGTGCATGTGAAGAATTAAATCATGCCTTACATCGGGAGCATCAGGCACAAATGCTTCTGAATGAACAGGCTCAACAGCTACAGGAATTAAATAATAAACTAGAATTGCACTCCAGTGAAGAAGCAGACAAAAACCGAATCTTAAGTGAAACTGTAAAGGTAAGATGATTATCCTTCTGCAGTAGATTCCAGGAATTTACCTGTTGGTGAATGGGCGAAATCTCACATTTCTTGTGCAAATAATACTGTAAGAGTAGATGAATGTGTACTACATCCACTGGGATTTTAAGGTAGTAAGAACACACTTTGAAGATGAAACTTTAAGATATAATTTACTTTTTTGGATATTGGGCGTGGTCTGTGTACACTGGTGTCTGTAATCTGTGAAATGTTTACACGTACGTAAGAGAGACAGTCTTTAGCTATCATGAGGTATTTGCAAACCAAAGGAAAAATGAAGGAAGAAATACAGAAATATCAGTTTTTTGATAGAGATCATTAGAATATTTTTAAATCTGAATTAGCTGTTTCCTGAATATAATCTTAGTTTAGAGAATACATTTGCCGCAGTTAAGAATGTGCTGGATGAATAGAAAAAGATCTCCTTCTTAAGATCAATTTAGGCTTTTTCACAGACATGATGAATAATGAGGAAAAAGAATCTCTTATCAAGACCTTTAACACTGATATCAAGGAAGATTAATTGCAGCAAAGAGAGTCTGAAGTGGTATACATTTGAGAAAGCTGAAAGAATAACATAGATTTATTAATATAAAAAGATTTTTTTAGTAGTATTACCATTTACTAAAAATGATATACCTCATTAAGGGTAAAAGATCTTGATGTTTCCAGTTTACATGTTGCTTTTTGTGGTCTTTCTCTCTCTCTATCCCCCAACCGCAGACATTACATTTTGATATAAGAATTGGTTAAACTTATCTAATGTTTAAGTAAGTGTTTTGCTTGTTAATGCTACCGCATTTTTGTTTCAGATTTAACTAGAGTATATATGAGGCATTAGGCTTGTGCTTAGTTTCTTTAAGAAATACTTGACTCCAAGGATATTAGGGTTGTAAAGAAGAGAAGGAGTAGGAGGCAAGTGTTATTATTTGAAATCTTCATTAGAGTCAGCTTTTTATATGTTGCCACATTTCACCATATGATACTTTATATATAAACGTTTCTTTGCATTTGTTCAATGGCAATCAAACAAGAAATAAACTGTTAACTTTGAGAATATAGGATGAGGTTTTAAAGAAATACATTACATGGGTTACAGGTTACTGCATTAGATTTCATAGCTTGTAAGTTTTATTAATTAAAGTCTTGACACAAGTTTTTGAGAATGTGAGAGTCCAAAAACATGCCTTATTTTTGCAGTCCCTCTAGCAGTTTTTGCTTGTTGGAACACCGTGATTTAGTGTAAAGCACTTGCTTGAGTCAGCTCACTGAACCCTGTAAAGATACAATGTGATGTAGTAATCTAGCTGCTGTGGTAGATTGAAATCTAAAAAAGTGGACAAAATAATCCTTAAAGTTGTTACTTACTTTTACCACTTGCAGATACACTGACTTGATTTTTCTAAATATATTACTCCGTAGTTCTCATGGAGCAGTTTTCAACCAAATGGAAATTGTAGGCTTGTTGTCACGTAATTGTCCTATGGTAACTGCAGCAATTCAAGCTAGTAGTAACTTCCATTTAAGGGTAAGAAGGTTGACTGGTGTCTCTTTAATTCCTTTGTGATGTTTACTACCAGGGTTAGCATAAAATCACATACAGTTGTAAAAGTCTATGTCGGTGACTATATCAAGGAAGGAACAAAGATCAGTTGTGGTAGCACAGCAACACGTGTTCATGATCTGGTGCTCCTTGATCTTTATAACAAGGATATATGATTTTATAATTCATAATTCCTAAATCATCTCCCCTCAGTTTTTCCTCACTGCTTTTTACAGTGTCTGTGTAAAACCACCCAATAAAGAGTTTGAAAAGTGTGCTGAACACAAACTTCCTAAATCCAAACTGTAGTCTGACACAAACTACTTAGATACCAAGGGGTAGAAGAAAGTTTTTTATTTTGAGCTCTACCGCATCGCATGTTTTCTAAAGTTTAATAAAAAGTCTTTGTCATAAGCTTTTTTTCAGTTTACTAGAATCCCACTTTATTCGTGGCTTGTGTGATAGACAGAAGTGGTCTGTGCTTTGCCCTGATGTTTTTTAACTGCCAGACGCTTCTTCTTGAGTAATCCTTTTTTTGTGATTTAAAATAATTTTTTGTAGCTGTTATTTTGCAGTACAGTAAAACAATCTCATCTTCACCTAGACCTTTTTAAGACATAGTGTTCTTACAGTTTGATAAGCCTGTAGAGTCTTAAATAGCACATAAGCAGGGAGAAAAGGGGTGTTACACAGAAGAAATGTATTTCATCTCAAATTACAAAATAGCATCAGTCTAGACTAAACATATTTACCACACTGGAGAATATGGGGGCGTAAAAGTGATATTTCAGATGAATATCAAACTGATCAAGGGGTTAAAGCTAAATAAAGAACTTGCCTTGAAGTCTTCATTCATAGTTTCTGAACAGGGAAGAAGGGGAAAAATAGAAGAAAAATATTAGACATTTTTACTTTTGATAACTTATTTTGAAACTTATCCATACTTTTATAGTAATCAGTAAGGAGATATCTTGGTATTCACATACTTTCATAAAGTAGGTTTATTAAAGGAGTAATGCTTAATTTCTTAGCTTTATCGGTTCAGATTTTAATCCCATTTATTTTTATCTTCTTAATGGCATATACTATAGAGACACCCAAGGTAGCCAATTACATTCCAAGGTCAGCTAGAACTGAGCAACCCTTCTACACCACTTTTTTTTATTAGATAAGTTGCTAACTCTGATTCCCTTGTCTTTGTAGAGAGATTTTTACCCACATGCTAGACAGGCATCCATTGCAGATATAATTTTTACTCTTAATACAAGCATGTCTTAATTCCAGTAAAATTCTTTTCTTCCTGCTGGCAGGTGCTATGTATATTTAGTTCCTTTTAGGAATGTTTGTTAGTACATGTAATAAAAACAATGTCTTTTTAAGCATTAATCTCATGGGAAAGTGTCTTATAAATTATTAACAACTCTATGTGCATTTCAGGTTTCAAGTGCAATATATGTTAAATTATGTGACTTGCTACAGATATGCCTCAAAATAGTCTTAAATACATTTTTTAGAGAAGACACCCTGACTAGATTCTGTTCTTATGTACTCTTCACTAAGCTTTACTCTGCTGAGGTTAGTGAAGCTGCCATTGATTTATGACAGCCTAAGTGAGAAAAGAACCTTATCCAAGTGCTTTGATAGCACCCACAAAAAACATTTTCTTCTGATGGAAAGGTTTGGAGGATTTGTTTTCACTACGATTTTTTTAAATTATTATAAATTATATACATACTTTCTGTTTAGAAAGTATGGAAAACTTTGCTAACCAATCACATCCAGCTAAATTAGATTTTGTTGAAGGGTGGGACTGTTTTGTCAGTTTTGTTAGAAGTAGGTATTTTTCCTGAGCAGGCTTTCTGGTGTGGTGAAAGTGGTGCAGAATTTGCTGCTTATTGTTCCTTTTCCTCTTCAGACATTTATAGCTACATATTTTCCCTGGAGAATCATTTCAATTATTTATACAATTCCTTTTATTTGCACACACTTTGCAAGTCAGTTTTATAGTTAGCAGTTTCTGCAAATGATTTCAGTGTTATAACTTACAGAAAGGTTAAATGGTTTCACTTACATGAGGAAGAGCAAGTGATTTTTATGCTCCCCAAATAGAACTGCAAGAATAAATAGAATAGATTACAGTCACTATAAAAACAAGTTAATAGGTTTGGATATTTTTTTAATTCTCTGAGATCTTGAGTTGGAAAGGCTGTCAAGATTTGGATGCCCTTTGGGATACTGTTGATTCACAGAAACTTATTTGTCACTTTGGCAAGAAAAGGTATTTCTCTGCATTGTCCTATTAACTTAAAGGCTGCTCTTTAAAGAAAGTAATATGGTTGAACTTATTAGCATATAACTTAGTAGAAATTTTTATTAATCAAGTTTAGCACGTTAAAGACAAGCTCCCTTCTGAATTAGTCTAAAATTCATAATTTATTAATGTTTTAGTTTTTCCAGAGTTTCCATACTCTGTATGTTCTGAACACCTAAATAATTTGTAGAGTTGCTAAGAATTAAATATAAACTGGTATTGCCATCTGCCCTATTCTCAGTTGAAAGTGATTATGTGTTTTCTTATCACAAAGGATTACAGGTTAGACAGCTTTGTCCTGTATTTCTGTTTGTGTTGCACTGTTTATCTGCAAAATAATGGAATATGCTCACTTCCTTCTGTAAATGTAACTTCCAGTAATGATAACTTCTTAGATAGACAGTCTTCAAAAGGTTCAGCCAACTGAAGACTTGCTCTGGAGCTGGCCCTTTGCACTTTGTTTAAAGGTTGTACTGTATTTTGCAGGGAATTTAGGCATATGGGAAGAGATAGCCTTCCCAGGCATCTCCCCAACAGCTGCTTTCTTAATATAGCAGGAAGGTCAAATTTGGAGAATCCTGTTATGGACAGGAGCTTTGAAATACAGAGCTTCCTTCTTCATTTCTTTTCTGTGAATAAGACTGCGCTATAGCTCTATCTCCACTTCAGCTATCTAAACTTAAAGTTCTCCTTTAATGTCTCTTTTCTATGGTCTGCCCATAAAAGTTTCTGTGTTTGTTTTATTGTCACACTAATACTTTTTAAAATCACAAACTTGTATATTACCATTATTTATCACCAAGAAACATTTTGTGCAACTCTGTCTCACATTTTGAAAGCAGCTTTTTATGTTCTGTTGCTCTGCTCTCCTTGCTTCGCTTCTCTGGTTAGCCTCTAACATTGAGGATCTAAGGCTTGCTGTGTTTTTTTTTCCACTTTAGGGATCACCTCATTAAGAAAATTGATCCCCTGCATTCCCTCACTGAACTTACTTTCTAGTAAGATTGTTAGGTCTGTGTATTTCTTTTGCTCTGTGCCTGGAACATTCATCAGTATCAGTGGGAGTTGCCTGGAGGGACTGAGGTCAGTATATGGCCTTTAGAAAAGTATTGAATTTGCACCATAGTCATCAATGAAGAATTCTTCCTACTAGTAATTAAGTTGTTAAAGGCCTGTGTTAAGACCTCTTTTCTGAGGTAGCCTTTCTGGAAAATACATAAGCAATAAGCAAAATAAGAGAATAAGAGAAAAAATAAATTTATAATTTTGGTTATAGTGTGTATATTTGCTTTATTGTAAAGTTCAGTACACTGATTCAAAGTTACCTAGTAAGAATTGCATAAGCACAGTTCAATTAGAATCTCTTATTTCACAATATGGACATTACCATTTTGTTATGCTGTTTAATTCTTTTGCAGTTGCTCTCTTGTCCAGGTTTGCAAGTTGAATGTGTCAGTAATAATTTGTTGTAATTTGAGCACTGGTAAGATTTTACACTGGAATTTGAAAACTTACACTAAGTAAACATTTTTGTTCTTTTTTAAATTTTCTTACTACAGAATTTTACTACTAAATATCTTATTAAGATTAAGAATGTTGCTCAGTATTATCCAGCCTGATTTTCTTCAGCAAATATATATTAAACTGGCTTTATATAGTAAAAAAATAATAAAATAATGTCCAAAATTCCATCTACTTTACAATGAGAAAAGAATGAATAGAATTGTCAGTTTATTACTTTTGCAGTCAATCTAACCAGGTGTAAACATTATAAAGACAGCCTTTTCAATTCTACATTAAAAAAGTCATATTTTGTTTTTAATGTGTCAGATAGTTTAAGATAACTGGGGCAGATGCTCTCACTATGTTAAAACAATTTGAGTGTAATTTGGGCTGTGAAAGGCAGCACTGTAGAATAAGTCATGATTATATAATATCACTGGAGTTAATCTTTGAGAGCTAATTATAAGTACTTGATTTTCAACTAGGCATAGATATTCCCTTCTAAGAAAATTATGGAATTGCTTTGGTCATGCTAGTCTCATTTGATGAAATATCTTAATTTCAAGAGTCACTTTAGTGCTTGTGCACTCAAATACCCTTGTAGTAGTTTGCAGAGGAAGGCTGGTAACTAAGACAGGTAGAAGTCTGTCTAGGAATGTTGCAACATATGTGGAAACAAGAATTGCAAGTAACAATAGTTTGGACTGAATTTATATCTGAATAGATGGTTTAGATCTTGGGGGGGGGTGGTTTAATACTGTATATTAATGGCTAGCACATGGTGAGATCTAGAATGCTTCCTTTACATCTTTATAGTATAGTAATATTGCCTGCTTAGGAGACTGCTTGTTATCTTGGAGTCTCTTTGCCGCACTGTGTGGTTAAAAAAAAATCTGACATTCTGTCATAGATTAATTTAAAAAAGAAAAAAAAAGCTTTAATGAAGTAATTGAAAAAGCAGAATATTTTTATGGTCTTTTAAAAATAACTTTTGATGCTCTCTGGGTGTTCCATTTGTAGGAACTTTTTTACTCCCTTTAGAGGGGCAAAAAAAGAAAAGGAACAGGATCTGGATCTAAAAGCTTAATAGTATTATTGCTGCTTTGTAATTATACTAATAAACACCTCCATCCATGTCCTTGGAATTTATAGTGCAGTCAGAAAGATTTATTGACATGTAATTTGGAAGAAAAATGAGATTATTGCATAATTACAGTATGTCATTATTAAGCAAATGTACTTGCATACCATTTATTCCTGTTGTTTTAAGACCTTCAAGTATCTTTCCGTTTTCATTCAAGAATACAGAAAGGCTTTTTGGTAAATCCAGATTCTTGGGAGATCTTTGTTATACTATTGAGTCAACTACAAAGTAACCATCTTACCTTGAGATGCATAGGGGGGATCAATAGATCTTTAAAACTGCATGTGATTTTTTTAAAATGTTCTAAACTCTATTTTTCCTAGCAGTTTGGCTATCAATATGTAGGACTTTCTGATATACAGGTTCTTGATATATAAGCCCTTTGTATGTAGATTTGCTTCTTGCTGCCATTTATCTAGGATATCCCTAGCATCCTTTTATTTTTCACCTTGGTCAGGTTTTCCCATGATCTCCCTTTCTGTTCCTGTGAAGTTAAGTCTATAAAGACCTTTTTATCTTCTTGTTGTGAAACCGTAACCAACTCTCAGACAACTGTGTGAATGCAACTAAGTACATATCTCAGCGGCACAAGGAAAGAGATGCATTCCTTCACAATTCCGCCCCCTTTCTCAACTACATACAGTGACAGCAGCTATGCCCAACTTTTTTCTAATTTTGTTTTTGAATTTCTGTTTGATTCAGCTATTTTCATTAGGTGTTAGATGATTTTCAAGGGCAAGCTTTTTCCAAAATTCATACCACATTCAGCTTCCCAATTCTATAGCTGTTATCTTCTTTTTGTCATGATAAAATATGGAAGCTCTTTGAGTGTGCAGCAGAATAACAAATTCAAAAGACAAATGAGATTTTTATTATTGCTTAATGAAGAGACCTTTACAATATGTATTTATGATAAACCTGTGTAAGTTCTTGAAGAGTGCCATGTGAATCTTTATACCGTCTCAAGAAGGACTTTTTCCAAGTTTTTGACAGTTTCCAACTAAAGTAAACCTACCTTAATCTGTTTTTTTGTCTGCAAACTGTGAGGTAAGTAATCAAGTGATCTAAAAAATGGTAAATTTAAGATTCTCAAATTCTAATGTAAGTTTCAAGATTTTTTTTATAAATGGTAGTTCACTGCCATACAATAAGAAAACTTCTCAGCTATGAGGATGAGGAAGTTAGTTTTTTATTCTCAAAAAGTTAATAATAATTCACTAAAATAATTGAGTTTTTTTAGTATCACCCAACATGTGAAATGTTTATTACTATTTATTATATAGGTGAGTAAAGCAGGTAATATTCCAAGTTTTATGACATCATGGGACCATTTTATCTCATCCTATACATACCAAAAACAAACAAAAAAAAAGGATAGCAATTCAACTTCATAGTTGCAGTGATTCATTGTTGTCAATGATTTTAACTTACTTGCTTCAGGATGTGTGTGTGTGATGCTCAGAAAATGTATTCCTCTTAAGGACTGTGCTCTCTGTTGACACTTAATGTACCACAAAGCATGTCCACAGGAGAGGGAGACAGCCAGTATGCCTTTATAACCCTTTGAGCTCCATATTGAATGTTGGGATGTAATATATCTTTGATGCTTTTCCGACAGAATTATATAGAAGTTTCCTTTTATATTAATGTGTGTGTTCCTTCTGCTGTGAAGATTCTACTGTCCAGCCTTTAATAAAGGAGGGATGGTAGTGACCTGCATAAAAACAAAGGTAGAGACCTTTTAGTATGAAATGACATATTTATCAATTCTTTCTTACTTTAATGAGGTTTAAAGAGCAAAAGGAATAAAGAGAATTGTGTATGCATGTTTTCTCCATGCAGATACTTCATGCAGTAGAATGTGGTAGGCATAATTTTAAAATAAAATATGCATACACTAAACAGCATTTGGGGCTGTCTGTGGTAACATGTGTACCTGAATAAAAATGTGCAGTTTGGTCAGAACTGTTCTACTGAAAGAGAACTCAATGTGTGAATATAACCTAAATAAACTGGTAAATCTGTCTAAGCTGACTTTAGTATTAGTGCCTTAAAAAAAAAAAAAAAAAAATCTCAACTTCTTTATTAAAGAAAATGGAAAACTGTTGCTGAAGCAAGATCAGAACTTGAGCTGGTATGTATTGACGTACTTGGCACTATCTGTAACTGCTTAATGTGATGGCCCATGCTAAAGTGCTGTTGTCTAGTAGAATTGTGTAGCAGCCTTATTCAAGAAACTGCTGCAAAGTGAACTGTAGCAATAAAATAACTTAACTGGGACTATCAGTATATTGAAGTCATGGAACATATATATTCCTATTCAGAATTCAATCTTAATATCTATGTAACCAATTTACTGAAACTGTTGTCAAAACTTTTTAGGATTCCCATTTTTGATTTGAAGTAAAGACTGACATACCTGGTATGCTGTAATACTTGTTTCTTAGTTTTTAGTTAGGAAGCAGAATGCTGTATAGTTTAATCAGTCCCTGATGCCCTTTAAGTCTGTGACCTGATTCTCACTGACTTTGGATGGTATGTCCTTTTAAATAGGTGACAATGGCAATAAAATTGTGATTATTTAATTTGTAGGTAATATTTCTGCGTCACTGATAGTCGTTTTTGTTGCTGTTGTTTCTCCTTGTTCCTGAATTATTTGAACTAGCTGTTGTGATAAAGAAATATCCCAGCCAGATTCAGTGATACAGGTCCAATGGAAGAGCAGTTTTGGAAAGCTTCATATAATTTGTTCTGGGGCATAGAAATGTCACTAATAATGCAAGATTATTAAGACCAGGAGGATTTGATTGGTGACAGATGGTTTGAGCCCATTTCACCTATGGTGAAATGTGAGAAACTGAAGCAATATATTGTGTCACCATAGATATCCAATTAAATATTTATGTGTATGTACATAGTAGCTCATGTAAACTGTAATAAAGACAAGGGATAAGGTCTGTTTGTATTTTTATCTTGTATGCTGTGTGGTAATATGCACAATTAAATAATGAATAGCACAATTAAGGAACAGCATTGTGGATGTTTACATCTAGTGAGAACAGTGTTATAGAACAGCATGAAGGGCTTTCCCTGTAAAATTAGTTGCCTCACTTGCATATAGGGATGCAAGAGAGTAATGAAAAGACCTCTTTTACAGCATAAAGTATAAAACATCTTTTTCAAATCTTGAACTGTAACAACTTTAAGGTTGGGGCTCTGTCAGGGTAAAAAGTGTAACAATGGAAAAAAACAGGATTCTGTCTTTTCTGTGGCACTTAAATAACCAATTTAAGGGCATGACACTTCCAAAGCACAGAAAAGCTGCTGCTTATGCAGGGCTGGATCTTGTTTAGCCTGTGTCTCTAGAGCGTGGGGTTTTACGCTGGGACGGGAATTTACTTTTCTAAGGAGAAAGAAGAAACATCCTTTCTTTTGTTTTTTCTTTTTATCATTTGAAGTTGTCGAGGTTTCTGGAATGTTTAAAAAAAATTGTAGAAGGGAATTAGTAGCAAGAGGGCAGGTAGTATGTCAGAGGTGAATGAGAAATGAATGACTCCGTAGACATGCCATGAAGCATATGATTCCAGCAATTTATGCTCACTTAACATGACTTTTTTTTTTTTTTGAACACATAAAACCCACACTCCTAGAGCCTAAAATTTTCTACATCTGTTTTTGATTATGTTGCACTGAGATAGTAGAATCCTTCTCTGCAAGTGGTTTTTCTAGAGCTTTCCAGTAGTAATAATATAATTCACTTAACTCAGAAGACAGTAAAACTCCTAGATTATTGAGCCCATAGATTTTGTAATATGTACTTTAACATTTTCCCAAGCCCTTGTTAGAAATTCAGCTTAATTATTATCTCTGACTGGTTTCATGTATGTCTGGCGGGCCCAACGCATGTTGGCTTTCCAAAGGATGTCCCTCATTTGAGATGGCTTTTCAACTTGCATTCACATGCAGCAATGTACCACCTAACACTTCTTAGCTACAGTGCTTTTGCTTGGTCATAGTAACAGTCCATGAGGATCTAGCCTGTGTGTGGACAGTTATGTTTTGGAACTGCTTTTTCAGTAATTCCTTAAGGAATTTTAAGTAATTACTTAAGGAATTAATTAAGTAAATATTTTAAGGAATTACTGAAAAAGCAATTCCAAAATATGAACTTTTAAAGTTTTGTTTACTTTGAAAATGAATGACATGAACAGACTATGTCTAGTCTGAAAAAAATGCCAGTATGTGGAATTACTCAAGAATAGCTACTACATTTAAATTAATAAACTTTTATTTCATGATAACTTTCAAGCATACACAGCTTGCTGACTTAAAAAAGCATTTTCAGTCATGATGTATTAAGCATTTTTGGATAGTGCAATTGAAAAATGCATTCCTTGTTGATCAGAATAGATTTTTTTTCTTGAGAAATAAATTAAGAGATGTGGCTAAGTCTGCATTTTACTTACTGCGTTGTAGCATAGAGATATGAAACTTAGCTTTAAATTCTTGAAGCAATGTAATCCAGCCTGAGCCACTGCAGGAAAAATGCTTCTGGTACCCAGACTCACTTAGATGTCTCAGACCTATGCTTCAGTCACTAAGCAGACTGTTGTCTAGACATACATAGGTAATGCCATTCCCTTTCAGAATGTGAACACCTACAGTTTCAAGTGCCTTTTGTAAGTAGAATCTCTTGCAAGATGAAGATTTCTCTATTTTCCCCATCCACTCCAGTAAGTGACTTTCCTGAGTAAAAGTTTTTTTTTGAAGTATTTCTTAAGGGGTTCTAGTTGTTGTAAAGTAACTGTGCATTGCAGGTCCTCTTTGAGCCACCAGCATCATCATTTAACTTCTCCTAATTGTCTGTAGATAACTACTTGACTTTTTTTTTAGTAACACTGATTTGGCTTAAGTTTTCTGTTGTTAGCACAATCTGTGTTTCAGTATTACGAGGGCTTCTTGTAGGGAACAATCACAAACAATTGTATCTGACTGCATGTCAGAAATGTCAAAATATGTCTAAATGTTTCCCTTAATTCACCAGTGTTTTGCTGGTTATTTGTTAGAATCATTGTGATGATTAGTGTTACTGTTGTGCATACTAGTCCCACTCATGCCCAGTGATCTCGTTACGCTGGGCACTTTCTAACATGGAACAAAAGCCTTTTTGTGCCTTTTAGATATATTGTGATCTGTAAGCTATGTTTAACCACTTCTGCACTACATCACGTGCATCAGAGAAGATGCATCAGGTGTGTCATTCCTTAGAATGCCAGCACATCAAAAGATTGCTGCTATCATGCTGAAGGTCCAGCAGCAAAGAGGTTAAAAACATCACGGCTTTTCTGCAAAGAAGCTAAAGCTCTTTTAAATGTCTTTTTGAGTACACACACATTTCTTATACTAGAGAAGTTTAAAGGGCATGTGAAAGCATCTGTTATTGAAGGGATGTCATGGGTGGTCAGCCTCAGGTTAGTTCTGCTTTCTGAGAGCAGAACAGCTACATGAAGTTCATTTCAAAGTGTTTTAAGACACTACTTCAGCCACTCTGAAACACACAGTGAATCCAGATAGGGTAGGTTGCTATTACAGAGTTTGATTTCCGGTTGAGAAGTCTTCGTTCATCTTGTTTGTTGGCACCTCTAAATGTATTAGTTTTTTTTTTTTTTTTTTTCATATGTTGATGAGAAGTCTGTTTTGTCATTTTTTTTGCCACAGAACTTTTTTCTGTGTTTTCAAGACTTTTAATTTCATATTTTGATAGGAAAAGTTTCATTTTGATTTGTTCTTGGTGAGTAGGGATTCTTTTCAGAAAACATCCTGTGGAAATTTGGCTGTATAGTTTGAGTTAATATAATTTGGTTTTCATTGCAGTCACACATGCAGATAATATACTTAACATTAAATATTGATGTAACTTTGTACGTTTTGGATTTGGACTTTCGAAGATTCAGGATTTCTTCAGGGTGTGTGTAGATTGTCTTTTGAGAGGCACTCAAAGACCATCCTAAAGTTTATATTTGCCAGCAGGCATTGAATTTGCAAGAATGATCAAAGACAGACAGAGATTGGATGACCACTTTAACAGGGAGCCCCACCAGGCATCACCTTGAACCAGCTGTCCGTTGACAATCAAGTTTTGCCCATGGTGCTCTTACTAGGCTAGAAGCCAAAGGAATAATGGAGATTGCTATGTAAAAACATAAACGTATAAAAATACTTCTCATTTTTGTTCTTGAAAGAGGTGTTATTCACCTAAAGTAATACCTACATAACGCTTGCTTTTAGTGAAAGGGTGAAAAGGCATACACAGTTATTTTCTGAAGATGCCTTCTTATCTCATAAAGAGCAATAAGACATCAGTATACTAGTAAGAATGGTGAGCCGTTAGTTTCACTTGACTATATAAAGCAAAATAATGCTTTGGAAAAAGGCCATATAAAAAGATCAAGGCGATTTAGTCAGTAATACATGCCTCTTGAATACCAGCGCTAAGAACTGAGTAGAACTGATTAGGCTAGTTTGAACTTTCTCTACCAGGCTGGCAGTCTGATCTGTTGTTACAAATAGTAGCTACTTCTGCAGCCTAGGAATTTTTATATGCTTCAGTCCTTTTTTTGACTGTTATTCTGAGCCACTACTTACATGAGCTCTTGGGACAGTTTTGCAGGATGGCAATTGGGAAATCTACCTGCTTTTTAGTTCCTTGTATTCTCCTAAATATGTTGCATTTCTTTTGTAGCTCTATTCCAGCACTTAAATGTACTACTTCTGCTCTTGCCACTTCATAACTTTGGAAGCTCTCTGTGGTTTTAATTTGAAGGAATTAGCTCTTTTCCCTGTCTCTCTTAATCACCCTTTGAGTCTGATTGCTGAGTTGGGAGTCTGACCTTACAGAAGAAGCATGGACAGGTGCAGCCCATGTATATTTGAACTTCTTTTGTGGCTTATTACATGCTGGTGCAAATAAGAGATTTAGCATGTATGTTTCTTTACACATTCTGTCTTCCTTCCTCTTCTCTGTTGTGGCTGGCAAGCCTTTACCGTAGAAAGTCTTTGGAGCCTCCAATGGCATGATAGGGAGATGGCTTTCCAGATCTATGTTTTATGAAAAATGCAATAATGGTAATGGACATTTCAGATGGAGGAAGAATGGGTGTTGGCTGAAGTCTGTATTCTTTTTCTCATTGTGAGATTTCATTAGTTATGTGTGTAGGACCATTTTGCACAAGGCATTTGCTCTACAGGTCTTTTAAAAAGTAGTATTTTGTATCCATACAAAATAGATGGACATATCAAACTTCATCCTAAAGACAAAATCTTAAATTTCACAAATTACTTTATAGTGTGTGTACTGCAGTGTGTTTGCATATTTTTGAGCGCAGTGTTGTGTCCATGTAATTTAAATTCAATGTAATAAGCAGTTCAATCTAACTTTAGCTGATCTTGGAAAGTATGCTCTCAGTGTAAATGTCACACATGCTTTTCATGAATTTAAACTGTATGACTGTCTTGATTCATCTTAAATGACTGTCCATCTGTTATCTTTTGAATAGAGTATTTTTTTCAGGTGAAGAATAACTGTGTTTAACTTTTGTTTCCTTTTGTAATTGTTTCTGAAGAAAGAGATTCCTCACTACAAATAACCTAATCTTGTCGAATAAATTACGTGTGAAAGTTCCAGCTTCTCCTACATGTACGAAATGAGATTTTTTTCAGTGCTCGTAGTTACTTGCTGTTCTTATGAACAAATTGTTTTTCATGCTCAGTTTATGGGGGAAAAAAACCACACCTGAAATATCTCTAAAAGGACCTTCCTCTAAGGATTCTGATGAAAATTCAGTTTATATATGAGATTGTGGTGGAATGTAAAGGGATGAATGTGATGATGTCTTGAATGAGCATATGAATACCTAGACATCTAAACTAAATAGATAATTGGCTATTAACTAAATGTCAACAAATTGGAGTTTGGGTTCTAAGTTGGTTAAAAATCACTTGTGCTCAAAAGTGAAAGCTCAGCATATTCACAAAACCGTGCAGATATAGTAGGTTTTTAAAACCTCCATTCTCATTATCATATTTAGCCTTAACTTGCTAACAATTGTAATTGTCCACAGAAACATTTCAAGATAAATGCATTATCAGGTTTTGAAATTTTCTTATTTTTGTAAATATTAAGACCCAGGGAGCAAAATAAGGGCTATATTGTGGATTAAGTGAAATATCTCAAGGCTGTGCTTTTCTGATAACTGAACCTGAAGTGACCTTTCTCAGACACAATTACAGAGCTGTATGTTTTTCCTTTAATTTCATCAGGGGTTTAATTAGTATACAAATAAAACTTCCCTTATCTTCCTTTCTACCTAATTGGCTTGTCTTCGCTTATATATGAAGTATGTGAAAATGGGCTGTAATTAGGGTGACCGTGTTAACCTTTTTTTCTCAAATGTACTGTTGCCTAAAGGCCTCAAGGCCTAAAAACAGTGCTTTGGATTATTGCTTTGCAATCACTATGGCTCTCCCATAGGTTTTCTCATGAGCAGAAGGGCTTTGGGTGCTGCAGGTTCCCACTGCTTAACGGGATCTTCATTCTTCTCCCCACTAAATGTTTATTGATTATCTCACTGCTCCACACTCAGCCTCCAACAACTTAATATCAGGTGACAGTCAGGAGAGTTCTCCAAGTAATTAGAGTGGAGCATTGAGGGAACAATTAGGAGCAGAGTTATTAAACTTGATTTATCCTATTCTCTCCTGAACAGTTTCTTGGATATCAGAACATCACACTTTCACAATCTACCCTGGCTGAGAAATTAGTGGCTAACCTGCTGCTTATCATTGTTGCCTTGCTGCCTTGAGGCACACCCTCTTGGTTTCAGTCACTCAGCTGGAAATATTAGAGTCCATAAAGTTTATCAAGGGTTTTAATTAGATCAATCTGAAGAAGGAAAAAAGGAGAGGCTTAGCAGCCATTACTTTAGAACATTCTAAACTGTATCTGAGCAATTTTCAAGGCTTGACTTTAATCCACAGTAGCAAGGAGCTTCAGGTGAAGGCTTAAACTGTTTTTGGGTAGCTTATTTGTTTACATTGTGCTTAGATACTGCAACATTGCTGATAGGTAAATTCTGAATCCTTTGGACATTTATGTAAGTAACTCCCAAAGTTTTGAAAATAATAAAGCAGCTGCCCAATGAGAATTTTGATTTTGTCATTTCTGTATTGCTTTGTCACTGCCTAATGCAGATTGCTGGCTGTGCCTGTCCTAGAGTTAGTCTTCATGCTTTCGTCCCTGTTATTGTCTCATTAACAGACTTGTGCTTGCAATTGGTTTGCAAGATTAGCTAGCAGCCCACACTAGATTTGGATAGCTAGTGAGTCTCCTCACCGTCTGTGATCAGTGATGAAACCTGTGGGCTGGAACACCCAGGTCTTCAGCCCCTGTAGAAGCATAGCCATCTAATAAAAGCAAAATAAATATGCATCCCCTCTTACCAGAGTGTTCATAAAAGTCTGTCTTTCTTCAGCCATCCAGTCCGCTAGAATCTTGGAGCCCAACTCCATTCTAGCTGCCTCCATCTCATGAGTTGCAGTTAACCATCATGTTGCCTCAAAATAAAATCTTTAGAATTTTCCTCTTTTCTCCACGTTAGAGCTCAGTCCTGTGATTGTCTCCTTAGACCCTTCTGTTCATCTCATAAATATCTGTCAAAAGACAAGAATGTGAAGGAGACACAGCTTTTAGAGCTCTGATTCCTCAACGCTGACTTAGCCTGATATAAACAAACAATAAACAGAATAAATTGAAGAAGATACAATGTTCTTAAATTACAGATGGCACCTTTTATCCTTGCAAATACAGATCTGGTTTCTTGGAAAACTTTTCTGAAATGCTAACCATCTACAGCTTGAGCTGTTCAGTATTTGATAGCCACTGAGTAGACTTTCTGAAAGCAACATTTCTGTTTTCCGATTTCTTTATGCTCATAGTGCAGTGGAACTTACGTACTTATCTTTTTTTAGGTCAAAAATGGTGTATTTAGTTGAAATTAATGAGATGATAGGCAGAATGGATCAACCTTCATTAATTTGAGCAAGATGCTGATATTAACACCTCCAGATTCTAGGGTTTTGTAAATAAATTTGAGTTGTGTTTTTTAAAACAGTGATTAATATCAGCTTGGATTTTGTAAATTGCCAGAGTTCTGGTAGTGGTGCTGTACCTTGCAATACAGTGTTGAAATAACTGGTTGCTATTATTATATTGAGAAATGTATTTCAAAAAACCCACACCAGTCCACTGATTTCAGTTTGTTTTGCAGGATTTTAATGTTTGATGCCATACTTTTTCTTTCATGTCTGTTATTTTGTAGGAATTTTGCCTAGCACTTTGTTTCCTTGAAGTTCTTTTGACTCTTGGCTAGGTCTGAAGGATTTCCGGATTAGTCAAGTTTTAAGTTTTCAGTCCCCTGCAAATGTGTATCAGACTTTTGTATATACTATTCTTAATATATATTCACAGTGTAATGCATATCCTCAGTGTTCCACAGCCCAAATCACCTACTCCTGAGTACAAATTATGCAGAGCATTCTTAAAATTTGAGCAGAAAACATATCCATAAATTTTGAAAACAATGTGCAAGAACTCAGTCTTGCAACTGTGCTGCCTTCTATATTCTGTATCCTTCTATACTGCTTTAGAATTTGACAGGAAATTTGCATCTTATGTTTATAGCCACCTATTATAGTTTCTTTCTAAAGAAGACAAAATGTGAACAAGTATAAGTAAAATATAAAATTTAGCGAAATAAGCACATCAGTAATGCTCCAGTCTCCAAAGCTAATGATTTATCCCAGCAGAAAGTAGCAGCCACTAACTAGGTTCTGTATTAATTAGTTCTGTATGCTTTTTGTCATCTATTGAATTAATCCAAATTGATTTGAAGCACGTTGTGTTAATTCTAAGCCAGAGATAAACATTAAATAAAAATACGTGTACTATTTTGTGTATTGAAAAACTCATGTTAAAACCATGAAAATACCACAAGGTAGTGATTTAGTCTTAGCAAGAATTTCAGCAAAAATTTATTTAGTGCACTAGCAGAGAATATTGGGTTCTTACTTTCTTGTATCCTGAACTGTCTGGTTAATAGCACAGAATATTTAAATAGATGCTACTTTGTTATTTTTCCTTTTTTTGCATGTGAAATCTTTTCCTGTAATGTTCCTTTTAAATTATGATTTCATAATATTTTATTTCTCTTTAATGCTGCACTCTTAATTATTTTCACTATATTTAGATCTGATATCTGTAAATGTAGTAGCCATAGCATAGCGTATTTACCTGTTGGGTCAACAAATCACTTTATTATATCAACATACTTGTGAATAGACAATATACTACAAATTAGGGTTTTGTGAGTTTTGTACTCACAAACATTTTGTAATGTTTCTGTTAGAGAATTCATAAAACCTTGGTATGCAGTGGCCCAAATCTGCTTCACAGTCAGTCTGTGTTCCTCTTTGTTTAATAGCCTATGGCATAAATTGAAGTTAATTATTGGGGCTGACAAGTAACTCTGCTTTCTGTCTGCTTGCAGAGTCTCTCCAAGGCAAAGATGGAGCTGAGAAGAAAAGATCAATCTCTGCGTCAACTCAATAGACTTCTTACCCAGCTGGAGCAGGACAAGCGTCGACTGGAAGAGAGCATCCATGATGCAGAGAGTGCCCTGTGCATGGCAGCGAAGTGAGCACTGGGACCTTGGGGAGATCACTTAAAACAGACAAAAGATCAATTCTTACTTTCATGCACAGGGCTTTAGCCCTGGCTAATGTAATGCTAAAAACAAAAGTACAGCTGTCTTTCTTTGAAATTCAATGATAGTCTTATAAAAAGAAAACTCTTCGTTCGACTTACTAAGTGTATGTTTTCTGTAGTAAACCTATTAAAGTGCTCCAAATTCTGGGTGCTGAAAATAACATGGGAAATTTTTTTGCCTAGTTATGTTACTGATTTGACAACTTCTGTTTCACAGAGCCTTATCTCTCTAATTATTTGAAAAATAAGATTGCTTCTTCCACTTACTGCCAGGTTGTTTTATAGGGATATATGATTTACTTACAATACATATATAGCTTATACAGAAATGTCAACCTGGGGACGTGTCTTAGTTGCAAAAAGAGTTGAAAACTGTTTTGGACTTGGTCTTATCTATGGAACAGTAAAGATTTTTCAGATAATTTCATGGGAGTTAGGCATAAAACCTATGCTTTTTTTGCACCATAACATGAAGAGTGGGAAGAGGTGTTAAAGATGAAAAGATGTGTAGTCAAAAGGTGTTCCATTGATTTTAATGAGTTTATTCCTAACCTCTTACAATCATGTAGTCAGATAAAAAGATAAAGCTTTCTAGGCTCTGTGTGTTAGCTATTACTGTTTTTGTAGTATATACTTCAAATATCACTGGTCCATGGCTAAGATTTGTTAACTTTTTAAAATTTCTTATTGTATCTAAGATCTACTTGACCTGTGAAAAACAGTAGCTTAGAGACTTTAAAGCTTTTATGCACAAGTGAAATATAATAATTATTACAGGAGTTTCTGTGAGATGCTTAACAGAGTAATTAAAATGACAAATGGTATTTACTATGAGTGTATTAAAGCAGATCTGACCTGAAGAAGGATTTGTGTTCCCAAAAGCTTGCCGCTCTTCTCCCTGCCTTCAGGCAATTTTACTTACTCCTGTGAAGAACATTCCCTCTAGCCCTTCTTAAATTCAGAACTTTTTATTTTTCTTTACATAAAATGTTTTTTAAAAGGTCATTTCTGTATATAGTAGTCAAATATTGACCAAGGAAAAAGAAACATACCACTTATTGTTCTACCAGCTCTTCATAACAAGTTCTTTTTTCCCTTTGGACTGTACCAGCAGTTTGTGAAATAGACTTAACTCTTGTTCAGAAAATCTTATTTTAATATCTCTTCCACAACCTGTGTGATTGAAAACAATGCAGATTTATTCCCATGCTCCTGGGCTTCTTTTAAGTTCTTTCCTGATCTTTTTTACAGCCTTAAATGATAGTAAGATGATTGGCTCATTCTGAAAGAAACCTGGTACTTTCTAGAGTTCTGATGTAAAAGTGCGAGACTTAAAATGAAAGGTGGTTGGAGCTGGAATGAAAATGGTTGTCTTGAGTCTCTTGCAGTGGTGGCCAGCAATTTTACTCTGCTTTTCTTCAGAGTAGGATGCAGTATTAATAAAAGATAGCATCTGCCTGCTACATAAAAATTGCCCGACAAACCTGCTCCGCAACCATCATGTAAAAAGTGAACCGGAACATATTCCCCATTCCTGAACTACGTTAATGCATAATAATACTCAAGAATACTTCCATTATCCAATTCTGACTTTCCTTAAACTTGTAGGAGTCAATACATATGTAAACACTGAATGAAATTTGGATTCAGGCATGCAGGAGTTCAATAGATTAATTTTTGTAAACCTTTTCCTAGGCATTATACACAAACATTATCAAAGATTTCAAGATTTTATGTAACTGTTTCCAAAAGGCAAGATAATAAATAAGCCATAGTCAGCATGTTTTGTGTTCATGAAAATAAGAACCTGCAGATGACTCATTAAAGGGGTCCAAAATTCCATCTAAAGATACTCTTCTTTCTGTGATGAAGAACACCTGAAAGTATACAAGGAATAGATTGTCTTCCATATCATTAACTAACCTATAAATTAATGCTGTTGAACTGGCTCTCTAGACCTGTCTTCACACAGATAAATAGCGGTTGCTATGTAAGTGAGGCAAGCGCAGAAGGTGAGCAGTGTGTCTCTGTCAATCTAGTCCAAAGAAAGACAAGATCCTGAAAGACAAAATCTGTACGACAACCTTACTAAGAAAGTAAAAGCCAATCTTATTTTTCTGTGCTTCTTCCTATTTTTGCCATTGGGATAATATGAGTCAAGAAAATGAGGAAGCAGTGGTCAGTCCAAGTAGAATACAATGGTTCTGACTTCTATTTTAGGAAGTAAAACATCCAGAACAAAATTTTCAGATAGTTGCTGAGGTAGAAAGACATGCTTTTCTGCCATAAATTGCATTTTCTTTACTATCATGTTGTGTTTTCATTCCCCCCCGCCCCAATTCTTAGTAAAGTTGTCTTATGCTACTTTTAATTACATTTCTTTCAGCATACTTGATGAGATCAGTGTTTTTTATAGTAGCATAACTGTTCAAAGCTATCTTTCTTATTGAATCGCTGATCTACAAAAGGCCATGAGTTGTAGTCTGAACTTCTGTTTCATAAAGATAAGATCCTTGATTGTACTTTTGTCAGAAAGACCAAAGGAACATGTGATAAAGTGTTCCGGTTTATAAAAGAAGGTGCTTGTCTGTATATAAGAAGACTTAAGGAAAAAGATACACTCTGTCATTGTTTTCCATAATGAAATTCTCTTCCCACTGGAGTCTGGAGACCATCCAACATGCCATTTTTATCCAAGGCTACAAATTTCTTCGCTTAAACAGAATGGTGCTAAGTGCAGTTATTTGGTTATCCATTGATACTCCTATAAACATAGCTGGTTTAATGCTTACCAACAAAAGAAACATCTTTCATATGGAAACGTGCACCAAATAGTGGTCCATGACATATTGTTACACAGTTTATGTTTGTGATATAAACAGAACAGATGCAAATATGACATTTTCTGAGTTGCCAAAAATTATATTTAAAGACCTGATGGTTATAAAGTTATCAGCAGAAAATGAATTTGTACGTGAGTAGAGTTTCAGTTTTATTAAAAACACTTTTTTTTCTCTTAAAATAGAGACAAAGAACTGATTGCCAGTCATATGAAATCTGTGGAAGCCACTCTTCTAAAGGTATGAATTTGAAGTTTTCTCCCTGTTTCGTTTTTATCTCTAATCACGTCAAGCTTTTACAGCTGCTTGTTTGCAGGGAAGTTAGGGGTAGAAACTGTTGTAAAGCTACTTCCTTTCATCCGTGTGAGTTTTCCACCTTTAACTTCTTTCATATCCAAAAAGTGTTCAGATTTAGTGAAATAAAATACAACTTTGTGGTATTTGGACTTCTTATTTTTAATATAAAACTTAATACAAAATTCGCCTTCCTTCCATCAGTCACTGAATACTACTTCTGTTTACTAAGTGAAGACTATCAATCATCCAAACAGTTTGTAATTGCTGCTGAATTATCTCTGTGTACTGAGTAAGGCAGAGGTTATCCAATGAGGTCACATATGTGGTGGTCATAAAATGTTTGGCTTTGTGCATGCTACTTTGATCTTTAATATATAAAGAATAAAATAAGGAAGGATGGTTAATTTTAACCTATAATCAAAAACCCCAATATTTTTAAAACTTTTTTTGACTGAATAATAGTTTTAAGTTGATTCATGGGCTCACTCTGTTTTGCTGCGTTATAATATTATTCCAAGGTCCAGGAAGACTGAATGTAGTAATTATTTGGGAGAAAGTGTTGTTTTTAACTGTAGCTGTAGGGACTAATTGTTCTATTAGTGTTTTTAGTCCAGAGTAATGTGGAGGAATAAAGTATTTACTTCTGTTACCTTGGAGTGTTCATTTCCCTTATATCATCTTGAATTCCCAGAAATATGTGAATCTATATCCTTACCTTAGTTTCTGTAGCTATCAAAAACTGCTGTTAATTTTCGGTTACCTTTCTCAAGCTTTTATTTTCTTTGATGTTCACAAAAAGTGACAGCACCTAAGCAGCTTTTGTATTTTAACTGCAGCATGCTGTGCTGATAGATAATGTCTTCTTGTGTTTCTCCATCTTACTCATACATACTTCTTTTAAGCTTGGGAGATCTACCTCTGTGGTTTTTACACTGACTAGTGCATGTAATGTCCTTGGTCTTGAGAATTTATTGTTGAAAGTGTTTACATTTCAATGAGTTAGAAAGCCGTGCTGTGTATGCACAAGGATTGAAATGTTTGGGGCAAGGTTATAGAAAGGTTGCATATATCTTAATTCTGCCTTACCTAATGCAGAGAGTGGATCAGGAAGCTGTCATCTTTCTTTGAGAATGTTAGTTACCACAACTGCTTCACATTTCTTGATGCTTGTTAGAATTGCACATAGTTGTTAGGCCCAAATAGCTAACTACTGAGTAGCAGAGTAATTTCTGTTTTCTGGTCTGTCAACCTGAAGAATGAAGAAAAGCATAAGAAATGTCAGGATGCTCCTTTCAGAAGGAAATGTAAAGAATTGATTGTAAATCATTCAAAATTTGACAGATCATTTCTCCAAGAAGAGCAAAGGGAAATTATTGATCTTTGGGAAATATCTGAAATGTAGATGCTGCATCATAATGATATCTAATTAGGTAACATTAATGAACATGGCTTATGTGTAGACTATCATGTTTACATTCTTGTTCTCGTGATTTTTTCCCCACACACAATGAAAAATTAGAACATGAAGAAGTAGATGAAATACTAGTAAAGGAAGCATAAGCCTATCTCTTCCCCCATAGGAATTCTGGGAGTTGCATTTATATTTTAAAGAAGGAATCAAAAGAAAATGAATAAAGTTCTGAACCATCTGTAGCTGAAGAAGTATTACTGTTAGTTGCAAATATATTTGTGGGTCTGACATTGAACATTCTGGTATTGATGTAGTCATGAGCAAGTATCCACAAAATTCCACTGCATCACCTGTAGGATCTATTATCAATGCATAATATTAACTTCTTGCTTACAGAGTTGATAGATTTTACAGTCATAGATAGAAATTGGTTAGACTCAGGGTAAGAGGGTATATATATACACTTCTGTCTGTTAATACGAGCTCGTTCTTTTCTGAACACACTCACTGCAAGAATTCCAGAAGGGAGCAATGTATGCACCAGATGATCTCCCTTTGGGTGTACTTGGGTGTAACCTTCAGCAAACAAGGTAGAAAGTAGCAGGGTTTAGGGAGACACAATCGCTGCACATGCTTCTACTATAGCTCTAGATAAGGGACTGTTTCCAACATTTACTGCCCCTTGGGACTGGTTTGGAAAATCTAAGGTCATACATTTGGCTTGCTTGTGTCTTGTATAGAGTCTGATGTCTAGAATTATTCTTCTAAGACCTTTCCAGAGCCTTCTGCTGAAAAGGTGGATTTTTAGATCATCACTAATGTTTATGAAGCGTATATGTTGAAGAATTTGAGCATGTGCTATGTATAGGGTAAGAGAAGATAGTCTTAGCAGCTAGTCTACTGACTTTCATAACTTGCAAGATATTGTCTAGCAGCTCAGTTGGAATCTTATCCTGAATCTTGCCGTGTTAGCTGTTTTCTTTGGAAATCTGACTCTGGAGTTGGATTATTTGCACAAGAATCCCAGCTTCCATTGAAGTGAGAAACTTTTTTGTTTTAGACCGACAAGTTTTGAAGAGAAATTTGAAAATACAAGTGGAATGTTGCACCAAAGGGACAGAAAACAGCAAGGGCACCTCAAATGCAAAGGATCTCAAATGGATTTTATTTTGGTTTTATTTTAATCTCATAATATTTAAGAAGGCCAAAATATAATAGCTGAATGTTTGAATCCTTAGGTTTGGAAAATGCATTCAGAATTTTTTACTAGAAGCTATCTATTGGATAGCCTTAAACCATAAACCAAAGCAAAGTAGAACAGGTTTAAATATTGGCTGCTTAGCAAACTTGTGTCTGTAACTTGACCAATTCCTTAAAAAAAAATAAACAGACGAAAAAACCCAATGTAAGAAAGCAAAATGCTAGTAGAAAGAAATTAATTGTTTTTGGAACAGTTCTTGGAAGAAATTCTGTGTGCTTGGAGAAGTTCAAACATACAGAATTTTTCCTCATTGAAAAAAAAGCATTTAAAGAAATATCTTAGTGTAAAACCTATCTACAGACACTTTTTAGTGTATATGCAAAATAAATGTTTTTTGAAACATTTCCCTCTGAAAAACATGGTGAGAAGTGATTTTTGGTATAAATATAGACATTAGAGTTCTAGATGAACTGTATTTCATTATTAATTTCTTCTGTACTTCAGGTCATTATCATGTATGCATAAATCACAGTAAGAAACATTAAACCTGTTTTTTATGCAATTAGATTCATTAGTGTATGTCGTTAGAGGCTTACTGGTCATGATAATCCAATCAGTGGAAGAAGTAGCTTAACACTCTCTGCTAAAAGCCATGCCTTTATATTGCTTCTCAGGTTGAGTGTAGCAACTCCCTTTTCTTCAGCCTCTCCAAATTCCTATTCTCTAGGTCTGTGCAAAACACTGTCATGGGAAATCATCCCAGTGAGTCAGCCTGCACAGAACTATAAAGTTGTTTGGTTTTCCCCTTGTACTCTTAACTGTTAAAGTTCTGATGAGTCTTATGAGGCAAAATTTTCAGCCTGCTCCAACACCAGCTGCTTAGGATTTGGCCTTTTTAACATATTGATAAAATACCATTTCTTCACAAGCTTAGACTGTTCCCCACTATCCAATGGGAGTGTGATGAGCTGTGATAATGAGTTAGTAAAACAAACAAACAAACAAACAAAAACTCCACCTTTTTCCTAATACCATGAAACAACCCACTTATTCTGACATTTTGGAACAGCTCAGGGATCAAAGCACCTATCTGGTGTGCTGCTTTCCTTTTAGTGCTTGGATTAGCAAATTTCTCTTCATCTCACTTCTTTAATTCATTTCCTTTGTTGCTGACTGAAAGGTTCTTAAGCCATGTGGCAGAAGTGCTTCCATGGAGACCCGTGGACAGTCACTTCTTAGAATCCTTCTGCTGTTGTGTTAAACTGCCCCATTGCTCCTACCCTTCCCTTTTTCTGTTGTCTTCTCCAAAAAGCCCATTGAATGGCTGAGGTTTGGGCCTCATAGTATTATCAGCAGAAAAAAATGCTGAATGCTGTACAAACCATTCTGTTAAATTTGCAAAATATGAAGGCGAAATCTTTCTTTTTCCAATTTAATGAGGTTTTTACTACAGGACAAAGGGACAGTTGGAGATGAGGTGAGATGATAGAACGCTTGAGAATTTGCAGTATGGTAGTGTTAGATTGCTGTTTCAGATGTCATCCATAGCAATAAATGCATTTCCTTATCTTTTTATGGCTTGTAGAAAACTCGTTTACAGTATGTGTAAGTCCACCACCAAGTGACCACATTAGTAAAAACACTCTTTGTAAGTGGCATTAATTGTTAATTTCAGCAGGAAGACCATAAATTGATCAGGCGTGGAAAAACAGAAGAGTTATAGGGCTAAAGTTAGCTGCCACAGTCAGAATTCATAGGCATGAGATGTTTTTCAGTGTACCCATCAGCCGCACTTCTGAGTTGACTGGGATCAGTAAGAGCCCATTGTATTATTTAGGTGTCTCAATATTGATTTAAGAGGTCTTATTTTAGAGGTTGAAATGTGAAAATTTTCTGTGACGGTAATGTCACTCATAGAGCTCGTGATTCTTTTAATGTATTTAGACACATTAACAAAGTGAAGCCTGCTTTTGTGTCTTCAGGGTCTGTTTATCACTGTGGTCCTCAGTTGTTCTAAACTGGCCCTATCAACAGTTTGTTGAAATAGTGAGTATGTGTATATGGAAAAAACTACAAAGAAAACCCAATTAGAATATCAAAATTCTAAATAACTGCTGTGAGGAATTTACAATTCGGAACAAGCTATTATTTCACTATGAACGCAATTAAAAAAAGACTTTTTGTCCCCACCCATCTCAAATTAATGCTTCTTCATTTAAATGTTTTATAAATGACTTTTGTTTTCCCCACTAGTAATCTGAATTTCTTGATCCTTGTTCCTAAAGATCAGTTGTGCAGGACATACAGGTGTTAGCACAGCTGGCTTGCTGATGACAACTTCGTCCATATAGCTGTCTAGTGTGTCATCACTCATATTGTTCAGTGTCATTCTGACCTAGCCAAGCTAAAAATGGTACTCCAGCTCAAGAGGGATTTAGAAACCTTGACAAACTGAAGATAAGACATTGCCAAATGTCATATCCATGTACTTAACTGTTTTCAGTTTAGACATATCTAAATAACTAATTTCAGAGCTCATCTCTCTTCATTTTTTTTGAAGGCTGAATACTTTTGTGTAGTTTGCCTTCAGTAAGGAAAAACCCTTGGTTGGAGAACTGTGGCGTTAGTGGGTGCATTAACCATTATTTTCTCCAGATATGGGTTCATTTTCAGCCCAAGGTCATTGTAATCCATTCATAGGAGATGAATGTATTATAGTGCATATCCTGCAGCTACATCAAAGCTTTGGTGCAGTGGTCAGTGCTTGCAAAAAAAAAAATCAAATTAATATCTTTCTTAGCAGAGCATATAGAGTGTGTCCATGTGTGTCTGTTTAATAGTATGTGAAAGGTTGAGCTAAACTTTTAGGCAAGCTTAAGATGATATCCTTCTACTCTGTAAATGAACTTCCAGATTCTTGAATGGTCTTTAAAAAAAAAAAAAAAAAAAAAAAAAAAAAAAAAAAGGCACTCCCAAAACATCAGCTTTATATGAGTCATACCTCCTTACACAACAGCTGTTTATGCAATAATTTGTTCTTTTAAATACTACTTATAAAATGTGTTGTATTATAGAAAAGAACCACTAAATCCTGTAAATCAGGATTTTTTAAATAGGTTTTCATTTAAGTGAAATATTTTGTATATGTAGTGAGATTGACTGTTAGATCCGTGTATGGCTACCTACATCAGGTATGAACAGATGCTATTTAAAACCTCCACTCTCAACAAAAGTCAAACCTTTGCACTTGAGTATGTATTTCTTTTGCTGGTAGAATATAAAATGATCTGTTGGCCCTTAATGAGTGCTTAAATCTAACTGTGATGGCTACATAACAGCTGTGCATTCAACTATAGCATGTAGCCCTTTTTCCACTTCCTTTCATAAGTGTCATCATTTTGTCCAAGCAAGATTCCTTGTGCGTTGGTGTAGTTTGGTTTGGCTTTCTTAAAAGAGAGAGAGAAGAAAAAAAAGTTTGAGAGGTTCGCAGTAGCCTGGTCCTTGGCTGGCTCTGTTCCCAACATCATTCCTGACCTGTTTCACTTTCTTAACCTGTAGCTTTTTTTGTTGTCTTCCAGTTTGCAGATGTTTGATTTAAATTGCCTCAAGTTTAAGAAGCACAATCTTGTCATAGGCACTCTTTCTGCTTCTGGAGTTTTCCTTGACTCCTGAAACCTCCTGATGAGGTTTTGATTCTAGGATTACATGGCTCCTCCTTTGATACATATGTGCACTTTCTGGGTGACTTCTATGTTTTCAGGATACGGTCATTGGTGATTCTGAGCAACTATTGTTAGCAGATTGTCTCTTGGATCTGACAGGATGCTCTGGTGTATACTTGTTTATGTATCACTTTTGCCAAGTCCTTCAGCAAAGCTTTTTGGGTCTACGTTGCTTTAAAAGGGCTAAGATGTCAGGTGCAATCACTGTTTTCTAGAGTGCTTATACTGAGTAATGAATGTATTTGGGTATCCTTAAAACATTGATCTATATTAGCAGGCAACTTAAAGGACTATTGTTAGCAGCCCTATTCGGTACTATTGTTGTTGGCACAGGTTCTTTCAGGTATATTCACTTTTGTTTTTTAGGCTACGGTAAGAGAACATTGATAGTATGCAACTAAACATTAAAAAATAAGTTTTCATAAAGATTTGATTCTGCCTGCCAATGTGTATTGTTTTTTATTACTGTCTTTAGTTCCATGATCATCTGTATCACTTCAAGAAAAATAAGTTACATGGAAACTCTTATGAAAAGGCAAGTGTTTGTTAAAGTGCTTTGCACTGAAGAAGGCAGAAGACCATGTTCAGTGCAGCTGCAACAGCAACTTATGTGTCTTTGTTTTGTGCGATATAGCCTCCATTCAACAGGCTCCTCAGGAGGTGCGGATGTTCCTTATGCAGCTTAACCAGCCACATGCCACCAGCCACTGTGGTTAAGACTAAGATGTGGTTTGAATTCTAACTGCCTCCTTCCTATTTTAAAAAGTTTTTAAAAACATTATTGTTAATCATATGTCACACGCAGAATACATAATGGTGTGGTATTAACTGTTTTGCTGGCACTGTTTTAGAATGATATGCATGTATATAGAGATAAATGTGTATATATCTCTATATCTCTAGCTCTATATCTATGTATCATATATATGATAACATAGTCATAGCTTCTAATAACTCAGCAATACGGTCATCTCATTGTCAAGCAGACTAAATCATTCTATACCATTCACTAACACCAAATAACTAAGTCATTGTAGTTTTTTGTTCTGATGTTTAACTGCAAATAATATGCAATCAAAAATAATAATAGGAAATGAAAGCAAAATGAGCTCTCAGCCTTTTACCTGCTGGGAAATATTTTTTAAGTATGATTGGTCACATTTGAACTTATAAAAGATTCTGTTCTGTAGCTCATGTAATAATGTTTATATCTGTAAATAATCTAATTTTTCTTCAATGTGAGAAAGCAGTGAAGAATTAAGTCCAAACTGAGGTACTAAAATCTGGAGGTTTTTATACCAGAGAGAGAGTAACTGGACAAGACGTTAAAGAGAAATAAGCACATCTTAGTACTGCTTACAACTTGCTAGCATATAGTACCATGTCTCCACTGGTGTAATTCGACATGCCAGCTCACTCTATGCAGACAGAAAACAAAGGATTGAGGACAAAAGTGGGCTGTAGCCAAAGTTATTTCAATTTCAGATCAGCAGAGAATTTTTAATATCATTTTTGGACATACAGAATTAGTGCATCAAGTGCTACACCTTGATTTAGTCAATAATGTAACTTATTTTCCAGTTTCAGCTTTGATCTGAATTCATCAGTACTTTATTGATTTTGAGTGGTTATTGTATTTTTTCTGTGTTGCTCTCCTAATTAATTAAACAGACTGAAGTGTGGTTAAGTCACTGTGCTCCATTGTTTTAAAATGTTTTGAGTATTATAGTAGAGTTGTGTGGATCCATTTATGGTTTTACCCATTTTCAGACAATAGTTATAGAAATAAAGGCAAAATCTTGCTAGTATTGGATGTAGATACTTTCATGAAATTTCTCTTTCTACTCATTTCTGAGTATATGAAATTGGAACTAGTCTTAGACATTTTTAATCATTGCAATAAGCCTGATTAGATATTTAGATTGTAACTTCAGGTCTTTAGCCTATGGATCATTCTCAGATATAATATTCTTACTTCAGATTTCTTGTGCAGGAAAAAAAAGTGTCATGAAACACAATAAAAGCTCTGAAAATTGCTACGTAAAACTTAGCTGTATAGGGTGGTTTTTCTCCCTGATAGCCTTAGAAAAAGGTTGTTTTACAGAATTATCTCACCTAACAGTTTTACCTTTGACAGTAGTTCTGTAATGTAAGTATATGTATGAATGCTATGTTTATTTCCTTAGAGGAAAAGACAATAACCAGTCTCCCAACTACAGACCCTATCTTTCTAGCTCTCAAAAAGCCAACAGGTAGCAAATGATGAAAATAGTTTTAAATGAAGATTTCATGTAGGCGTGCCTTATCCAGTGTGATTCCATGTACATGTGGCTGTAAGAACTTTACATTCTTGAATAGGTAGCCAGCTGGAAGACTGTTTCCATTTTTAGTGAAACAGTGCAAGGATATTTATGCAGTATGTGTCCAGTCTTTTGTTTGTAGTATTTTTCCTGAACCTTTGTGAGTATTTCTGAAAGGAAAACTATAGTTTCATTTTTTAGATAGAGTTTTCTCAATATGATTTTTGATAATGAGATTCACTCTTTAATATCTAAATATTTAAAACCAGAAAAAGTTTTGTTTTTTTTTTTTCCCTCACTGTCAATCTTTGTATCAAATGCCATACTCTTTAAGGATAATGTGTGCCTTTCTGATGTTGTGGTATTAATGTTCTATGTTTACCACACTTAAGACATTTTAAAAAATATTTTTTGTATTTTATTTTTCAGTTAGTGCCAGGCCCCAGTACTGAAATGCAGAGTTTGATACTAATAGGGTTAAAAGGACCTCCACTGTCTGCATTGTGTGTGTATTATACCTACATTGCTTATACATTGTTTTTTTCCCCCTAGTATTAGCAATCTGCTTTTGTACTTTGACATAGGGATTTCCCTTGTGAATTTTGTCACAGAAAAAAGAGAATCATCAATATCGCAGTTAAACTTGACTTTCAAAGCTAATAGTATCTCATTTGGGGGCTCAAATTTAATAAATTTTCTTTGATTCTGGGTGAGTTTTTAAACATCAAACAATGAATTGGCCAGGGTGCAGTAAAATATTTAGATCTATTGACTACGGTTCAGAAGGGTAGAAGGCAAAACACTGGTGGTTTGAAGTTGATAAATTCTTAGTACCTTAATCCACATTAATGTTTTCTTTTTTCTATGTGTATACTGGCAATGAAAAGACACTGAAAAGTTGGAAGATATAAACTGTAAAAATGTAAATCAAGTGTGTGTGCTTTGTGTGTGTTTTTCTATATATGTGTATTTAAAATAATATTTTTTGTTATATTCAGCAAGGTTAACATCTGACCAGAATTAAACATGCTGACAGAACACCCTAGAGAGTATGTTTGTTCCACAGGACTGTGTATCCTGAACCTAGTACACTACGTGTGCAAAAAATGTGTAGAGGACCCATCCTGTTATAAAAATTGCATCATAGTGCATATGTTTGGCAGCCACAGGTATTGACAGGAATTCTTTAGGTCAACCTGGGAAATGTAAGGCTCCCTATTCCCACAGAACAGGGCAAAGAATAGAATAAAATCTTTTCGTTTTTATGTCAGTAGATTTACACATGCATACTTCTTTTAATCAGAGCAGATATCAAAGGCTGTGCTAGTATTTGAAATACGTTCACTCACAATCAACATTTAAAAAAAAATTAATTTTGTAAGTGGTTACAAAAAAGTAATCTGGGACTTAAAATGAATGGGCATATATTTTAATTCATGATTGATTAGTTCTTTTGAGCAAGGGGGGCTCTGAGGGAGAAAAATGTCAAAATTATTTAAAATAGTATTTAGTAAGTAGTGTATCAACTGATACATATGTATTTTAGTATATATTTAGTACATTTTAGTGAAGTTTTAGTATCAGGGTGTGTATTGTTAAAGGCAGTCAATAATTATTTTTGCAGTACTAGCTATTCTTACCCTGAACAGATAGTCTGCCATATGAATGTTTCATCTATTCATTCACAGTAGTATATATTTGTGTGTGTTTCTATCCATCTGCATTAGAATCTAATCTGACTATTGGGATATTCTGGAGGTGGACATGATAATTTTTGTATTAAATAGAATGAAAAATGGGTGTTTGGAACAATATATATTGTACATTACTGTAAGTGATGTGTTCATGGAAGTTGTGTATATAAAATACGTATCACTTCACATCCACATTGATAGAATAATTACATGTTGTAGTATGTGGAAGAGTGCTGAATTTTAAATAATGATCAAGATATTCATCTCAATCTGGTTGTTTAAAGAGAAAAATGTTAATCATTTTATAGTGCTGAGTTTTTATCTTTCTGAAGGCAAGCAAGGTCCTGAATTGAGAACAATTTCTCTCTTAGTCAGCAGGTGGCACTGTGATACCAACTGCATTTGGTTGTTTGTGGACATATGTAGAAAACATTGATAGTGTTTGGGGGTTTTGTTTTATCCTTACCTTTTGGACTGTCTGAGAAATTAAATAAATAAATATCAAACTGTTTGAATCCTCTACAAATTGTACTATTTCTGCCTCCAAATTGGTGTATTTAGAAATTGTATAAAAAGTTGATCAATACCAATATGATGCATTATTTCTTACACATGAGTCTGCAATAGGAAATCTAATAGCTGTGTGATTAATAGAAGGAAAAAAAAATCCTACTACAGTTTGTTTTGTTTTGTTTGAAGGTTATTCGTTTCAGTTGAGGATTTAATTGAATTGATACTAAATGAACCTTGTTGCAAAAGACTGGTATGATCTCCATACAGTAGACAGAACTCGCTTATCAGTTTCTTGTTTATATAATTACATAGCATTTCTTAATTTCATAGTTGATGTCTGTTGAGTCAGAAGTACAATTACTGTTTCTTTCCTTATTAGGTTTTTTGGGGGGACAGGTCTATAAAATGTATACACCAGTTGGGCTTGTGAGCCCTTAGCAGCTGCTCTTCCCTTCTCATTTCAGACCAGAGGAAGATGCTTTTTCTTCTTAACATTCTCTCCCAGCACTCTGAATTAGAGATTTATTTGCAACGAAAAATCAATTAGTCCTAAATTTATTCATGGATTTCAGGTCCAGCGATCAATGCAAGTCCACTCAGTGGGCTCAGGGGGACCCAGTTCATCCCAGTTAATGTGTCTGAAGGGGAATTACCATTGATGCTGTTTTTTTCCCTTTAGGTCAGAGATCAGACCTTGCTGTCACGGACTGCGGCAACCAGGAATGACTTCACCCTGCAGCTACCCAAACTGCACCTGGAGACCTTTGCAGTGGAAGGGCTGAAAGGCGGGCCAGAGGTTGTAGCATTTCAGGTTAGAGTCTAAAATAATCGTGTTTCTTTTTTTCCTTTTTCTGCATCTGAGACAGAATGAGAAACTAGACTGCTCTGGATGTGTGGAGAACAAAAAGCTTCAAAACTGTTGTAGTCAACAGCTGAAAGAGAAATAATTTTCCATATATATCCTTGAATATCATATTTCAGAGATGATGTGGACTTTTAATTTTTCAGTTATAATGTAAAAAAACTGATAGGAATATGATCATGGAAAAATGCAAATGTTAAGTTTGAAAGTTAATATCAGTGTAACCCCTATTTGATATAATTTAGGCATGGCAAAATTAAAGTATTTGTGTGCTGCTTCTGACTAGTATCAGGTATTTTTCTTGTTGCGATTTTAGAGGTACTAGTGATTTTAGAGGATTTTTAATTTACAAGAAGCTGCAGATTGGAATAGTGAAAAGTTATTTTGCTTATTTATGTTTAAAGACTGATATGTTTCAAAATAATTTACTAAGGAAGGAACAATGGGGAAAACAGCAATAAGCTAAAAAATTATGTATTTTCAGCTCTAAAAATGAATTCTATGCAATGTCTCCTTTTCTTATTTTTAAGTTTGTTGCACCAGCTATCCCTCAGTCTTTTTGTAGCCACTGAGAATGACTTCATTCTTCTGATACACTGTTGCTAAAGGCAGAACATTTTGTTTTCTCAATGAGAGAGTGAAAGGAATAGTGAGTAAATATTTCTTTCATTGTGCTCTCTTATGTGGATGTGAGAGAAGAAAGTCAGTCACTGCAGATGTTGCACAACATGTATGCATTTCTGTAGTAATCCTTTTTAATTCGATGAAGATTGTCTGTTCTAGACATAGTGTATCGTTGCAGGAACAGAGTTGCAAAATCAAACGTTCAAGAAATGCAAGTTCCAAGCTGGACACTTCTCACCTCTGTTCTTTTGCATGCATGCATTTCAATATGATAAAGTTTTAAATTATGTGTTTATTGTCATGTTTTCGTAATGATACAGTAAAGTGTGACACTTGAGTTTCTCATGAACCTTAGTTATGTAGACGCTTGTCTCTGCTTTATAATGAAATTGGCAGAGGACAGAGTTCCAGACGTCTCCCAGCACAGCCTTGGTCACTTTTATGGCTGTGAGAAAGGTTCCTCAGGTGGCTTCTTTTCAAAGAAGCTGTCGTGGAAATCACCAACTTTTGTATACTGCTTTTCTCGTTCAGTCACCTGTTCCATGGTACCTGCCTCTTTGCAGCCCAGCACTCATTTCTTTTTGACTTCAGGAATATTTTAGAAGTATTTGCCAGACAGCTTGTTCCTTGTTCCTTTCTAAGAGGATGAAGAGAAAAGGGGGCATAAGAAGTTATGCCTCTCATTTGTACAGAGTGCTTGTGGCAGAGACTAATGTGAAGCAAGGCATGCTCTGAGTGGCTTACTGATGGTGCAATATTGCAAGATACTTTATTTTCACCCCAAAGTTCCAGTTACGCTTGGTCACTCTATACAAACATAAGCAGCATTAGTGGTCCACAGTCTATCTCACTTTGAGTTTTTTGGGTTTTTTTTTTCTGATTCTAGTTGTTCAGTGCCTGTTTGAAGAAATACTTGCATTAATAACTTTCTAGGTAATTTATAAGATTTTATTTTAATAGTTCCTTTTTATAGCTGGGAGCCAGTTAATTTATTTTAATTTCACCACTGTATGCAAAACTATATTAAGGGTAGTTCTGAATGAGGTAAGCAGCCAGTACTCACTCTATGGTTCTTTCTTATTAAAAACAATGGAACTGTTTGCATATTTGGTCTCTGTAACAGCTATACATGTGTGTTGTAGTTAGTCTGTGACAAATACCTTTCAATTAAAGGCTTTATTGTCTACAAGTGTTAGACTAAAGGCGTTCTTTTCTAAGGCTAAATTTATTGATATCTGTTCGTTTTCTTAAAAAAAAAATTCAGAAAAATAAAGATCCTAAAGTAGACAGCAGGATGGGGATGAAGCGCTAGCTATCAAAATTGATGAATACTCACAGAAGACAGCATTGTTTTATTTTTAATGCCTCTGATCTGTAGCAGGTAACTGGAATTAGGAATTATCTTCATTTTCTATCCAACATTTCAGTTTGCTACACTGTTTGATCATGTGAGAGGAAGAATAAAAAAAACTTGCCTATTTGTATGTGCACGCACATGTACATATATAAGAGATGCAGTCTCATGAATCTGGAAAAAAATCTGATAGAGCACGGGAGTAGTAGGTTATATTTCTTCCAAATTGTTGTGAAAGCAAGTGACACTTAAGGGGTCTGACAGGGTAAAATCTTCTCTTCTTAATGTATTTGATAGTCTCAGAGGCATCAGGTATCTGTATTCCTTGCCAGTGGGAATGTAGAAGTCTTGGAACTTTTAAATTGCTGTTATCTCTGTGTGAATATTGCTTGGGAAAGATATGCTTTCTTTTCAGAAAACAAGTGCAAAGAAGATCCACGTAATAAGCTAAGTTGCTTGAATGTGAGCTAGACTAATCAGAGATTTGTTTGTTTCTGACCTACTTAATTATATTGTAAAACCAGAAGAATTTTTTTTCTAGCAAATGGATTCAACACTCCAAAGACATGAATGTTTTACAGTGCTGATCAAACAAACAAAACCTTTGTCATTTCCAAATGAAATAACTGTTAAACTATATAGCAGTGAAGTACATCTAATAAAGAAAGTGTATTACACTCTAATGATAGGCCTATAGATTATGAAACATCAGGGACACAAGCTTGTGTCTGTTCTCCAAAGCTTGCACTTTATGTAATGACTCTTCTATTGCAGAATTAAATTGAAGTGCAAGTTATTCAACAAGAATATTGCACTGAATGTCTTCTAAAAACTCATGCAAATAGTGAAATGAAATATTATATTAAATGTAGCTAGCAATAAATATGACTTAATATGTAGACATTTGTTAAATTCTTGGAAGCTGAAACAAGAATCACTAAAGCAGAGTTTGGAAGTGTCAGTTGACATGGATAATTAATGAAAAAGCCCAGTATCTCCAAGATTAAAACCATATGGGGGCTATAGCTTTGAAACACCCTGGTCTGGTATTTGATTTTCTGCAAAGGATGTTTAGGTCACAAAGTTACATTGTTTGCTATGTAATTAAGTTTGAAAGTGCAAGATACATTACTCCTCTCAAGCTACTGAAACTTGTGACAACAGGATTTTAGGTGTGCTTTTCTGATCATACTGAATGTTTTTACTGATGACAAAAAGTGAAACTGTATGTGAAACTTGCAATGAATACAGGATATAGGATGCAAAAGAGAACTGAAATAACAAGAGTCTTAATTTTAGTAGTCTCATTTGGCAGATGACTATTTGAGTTAACCAGTAAAGATTACCAACTCTTTAATAAAATATAAAATTGAATGTTTGAAATACCTTTATTAAGAGGAAGATAATATTCTCTACCTTTCTCTTTTGAAAGAGGTTGTTGGTAATTGGCTTACATAAAAAGTCATCATTCAGAAGATTCATTCTGTATTGTCGCAAATACTCTTACATCAAATACGTAATTGATACTCATGGCAAGCAATTTGGTCAAAAAAAGAAAGCATAAAGTAGCCAAATAAATCAGATAAGGTTTAAAGGTACATTCATGTATAGTAAAGCACTGTTGTACACTCAAAATAACACTGTTCAGAGATGTAGATGCAGAAGGATAAAAAAACATTTTCAAAGAAACCACCGAAGGAAATTTGGTTACCTCAGACTAGTTTCACAGTAGCCATGCATGAGAAACCTAGCATGGAAAACTTTCACTCCCATTTTCAGTGGTATTAAGTGCTTGATTCCCAAACAAGGAAAGGCTGGTAGCTTACAAGTCAATGGCTTTGCCCTGTGTACCAAGGTTATGCAATATGTGTACTGATGCAGGGTGGTTTTAGAGGAGGTATAAGAACTGTTTAAACAAACTAGAGGAGCACTGTTTTTATGGAGGATGTCCCAGATGTTCTAGTACTTCAAGGTAACAGATTCATGCAGGCATTGACAAAAACAGTGGGAACAAGAAACTAGCTGCATTTGTCATAACCATATCTGCTGCCTGTCCAAAAGATACTGTTTAAAGCATGTGTATATGGCTGCGTGATCAGACAGCCACTGACTTGCAGATTTTCAATTAGAGAAAGAGTAATCATCATCTGTATCACGGGAGCTACCTCGACCTCTGCCTTAAAAGTCTGCATTTGCATATTTTATTAATTGGTCCTATTAATTTGTAGTGGTTGCTTTTGGTCAGTATTTTGCTGGGGGACGGGGTCATCCTCCTCTAATCCCTGGTTGCTATAGGATATGATGTGAGCTCTGGGTGCTGGTTTGAAAGAGAACTGATATTTGCAGATGAGCTAGTGTGGCTTTTTTTTTTTTTTTTTAACGGGGTTTGTATGAAGTGCAGACAGCAAATAGGTGAGTTTTGTGAGTGGTTTTAATGAAGATGTGAATATTTGATATCCTTATGTTGTGTATGGAAAAGGCAGGCATAGGGATGAGAATATGTAGTCTTCTGGTGTAAAAGGTGTGCTTGTACATTTATCTGTACTTGTCAGCATTTATAGTATACCAGTGTATAAGTGTTAGGAGAAGCGTTTCTATGTGCTGGCCTGTAGCTGAGTGTAAGGTTGTTGGAAATCCCATTGCATGTTTTTAAAATCTCAGTTTATTTTAACCTTGTGTGTGAGTTGAGTAAGTGTATCTGTATTCATCAATACTAGGTTCTCCCTTAATTTTGAAATGGGTACTATGCACTTAGTCTGCTTTCTGTCCTCCAGGTGTGTTTGAGATGGATAGATTTTCACTTTTTTGCTAGTTGCTGTCTTGAGTGTGTGTCCATCTGTTTATGCAGGTTTAGGAGGTTCACATGGGTTTTATATACTTCTTTCAGTTTCTCAAATGTTTTGAGATTATTTGAAATGAGAAGTGCAGTATAAACATAAGAGCTAATATAGCTATTAAGCAGCGGTAGGACTATGGTTTAGTACTGACATATCTTCAGTGATAGCATATAATCATTATAAATTTATAAAGGCATAGGTTCTTACCATTTATTTCATGTAAATTATGTATTCATGTATGATTTAGTCATGTGTTATCTGCTATGTTTTAGGTCCATTTTTTCTAATTAATTGGACAAATATAAATGTAGTTTAAAGAATTAGAAGCTTCTCAATTTGCATTTATTTCAACTTGTTCATTAATTTTAGATTTATGTTTGATAGATTAGAAGATAAAAAGTAATACATAATTCTGTTGATTATTTTTTCTCAAAATAATAAACAGTTCCTTGTTCCCATGTTTACTTCTTGTCAATAAAAAAGTTCTTGCCAAATTGACCAAACAAGTGATTTCAAAGAATTGACCAAACAAGTGATTTCAAAGTTAACATTATAATTCTGTCATCAGATTTATTCATCTATGTAAGGCAAGTCATTCAAACACTAAATCAAACTCTGATATGAGGACTCAGTGGGATGAATGACTTGTGGAATAGCTGCTTGAAAACTGAATTATTAGTCTTTTAAATCAGATACTTCTGTTTGGGGGTCTTTTGCTGTATTTCTTTCTAGCGTGGTTATTGAAAGAACAAATTATTGTGGGTTTTTTGCTCTTAATGCTTTGGAGAGGAGAAATCTGCTTAAGATACTTTTGAAGGTAGTGCATTTATACATATGTATGCACCCGATATACACACGCCTTTATATTTCTCATTTTGTTTCTCATGTTTCACCCACAGAAGCTGTCTTTCAGAGAAGTTATCTATTTTATTAGAGAGGCTGATATGCCACCTCCTCTGGAATCTTAAGTACTGCTTATTGTTGGTTAAAATTGGGTCTTTGTCCCAACAGGCTGCTATCAGCAGTATCTGAGTTGCCCCCCCCGCGCTTCATTCTCCTCTCCAAAAGAACTGATTTCTTCCTACCTAGTGTCAAAATGTGCTGCTTCTGGGCTGACTACCAGCCTACCTTCAAACATAGTGTTTAAAGGGACAAATGGTGGTTTATTAATATACTGATACCTTGCACTTGCACCTTGAGTTGCAATACTCATAAATAAGTAAATGTTTTAAACTCATTAGACTGGTGTGACACTTTCTGCAAGCCTGACCTTTTGCAGACTTAAATTTACTAAATTTATCAAAAATAAACTTGGTGAAGAAACAATAATTAACAGCTAAACGAAATCTGACTGACCAAATTGAAGAGACTTAACGCAGTGGACTCAATATCTTTGAATGTGTTACAGCCGGTACCTCAATCTTAGAAAGTAAGTTATATCATGATAATAAACATATGTCAGCTATTTAGCATGGTTTATTAACTGTAACTCTTTTAAAGACAATATTCCTTGCAAGCAAGTATAACTGATTGTGTAGTTACATATTTTGGGCATGTACATGTGACTGACCTGGTAGAAAAGACTCTTTCTGGCGTGTTTACATATGTGGATTATTAAAGTTGTGGTGATCATGGTCACATCATGTGTTTTGAGAGTCTTGCAGTATATTTTGTGGTATTCAGGCTGAATGCATACTCCTTATATACAAATTTCATAAGAAGACACAGTGCCTCTGGCACACTAAGGAATAAACCACCTTACAAGATTCCTTCTTATCATAACCTCACCACAGGTGTCCAGAATTCCACTTGAGTCGTTACAGGAGGACAATGGTGAAAGCTTCTGTTTAGAAAAGACTGATTTTGATAATTTTAGTAGATCGAGCAACCTTGAAAATGTGATGAATTGCAAGCCTACTTTTGTTGTTGTTTGGATTACAACCTTTGTTACACATTTGTTAATAAAGCATAACAGTGCTATAATTAAAAATGCATGTCAGGTTGTGACTGTATTTTTTTACATATGCAAGCTATATGAACTGTGGAGATTCCATTCAGTATTTGTGTAGACCCTCTCTGATGCAGTTTATTTTATGGGAAAAGACCATCCTTGGCAGGTCAGTAAGGTTCAGAAGATGCTGCAGTCATTGGGCAGCATACTGCTGGAAGGGGTTTGCTGGAAAAAGACCCAATAACCTGAGGGGAAAAAAGTGACATTTTCAGCAATATCCTGCAGTAACTGTCCTTACTATCTTAAGGATATTGCTCTATCCTTCCTTACTTGACAGAGGGAAGTGTATGCTCCGTGTGCATTTTGGACACTGTCTTTTCTGGAGAATTTCCTTCTCTGTGGCAAAGGAGGACCTCTGCCCTATGCAAACTGAGAACACCAGTTACACCTGTGGAGAGTGCCTCTAGTACCAGTTGGGAGTGAGATGTCTTGAAAGTGCCAGTGATGTTGGAAATGTGGCTTCTGTAATTTGAACTTCACACCTTTTCTGCTTTCTGCTAATGAATTGTGTTCCCAGCTTCCTCTCTTCACAGCATTTCTTTTACCAGCCTTTGCCTCCGTGTCATCTATGGGTATTTTATCCCTCGCTCCCTTTTCCTTAGTGTTTCCTCTATTTGTTATTAGACTTTCCCACACTTTCTCAGCCATCTTTCACTTTTCTTTGTTTTCTTGCCTTTCTCCATTCTAAGAAATAAATGGAGACCATATGAGAAAGTCTTGTCGGCAGGCTTTTTATTTAGCTTGTGCATTGATTGTGCCCCATCCTACTGAAGTCTTTGGCACTATGGCACCGTAAATGTCAAAGTCAGTGTCTGTAATCACCAATTAAAGCATGTGCAAAATGCTGTCTCTCTATGCCTGTGAAACATACCTCGAACCACTAACTTCTGTCCAGCTTCTTTCATAAGCATTATCAGTCTTGTGAAAACCTTTGGTCAAGATCTGCTTATGATTTCACATTTGCCAAAGCTGGTATATAATTATTTAACCATTCAGTATCTTAATGGAATGTTTTCTTCTTGACGCTTTCAAGCAGTCTTGTAATGATCTACTTTTGTTCACTTAGAATTTTTCATTTATATCTGTGGCATGTGGCAAGTCAACTAGTTCTGTAACAGTCGCTTTTTTTTTAGTAAGAATACAATTTTTAAGAAAATAAAACTAGAGCCAGTGAAACATGAAGGAAGATAGAATTCAAGCAAACTTGCCAATAAATGAAGAGAGCACTAAAACAAACATAGAAACCTTAAGGTATTTTGTTCTTGCATCTCAGAAGTGGAAGCCATATATGGGCCTCTGCAGAATATCTTTCAGCTTGTTTTTTTCTCCCTTATTTTTGTGCACAATACCTTCCATTGTTAGAAAATATAATCCTTTCATATATGTATGTAGGTATTAGTGACTAAACTAATGTTTTTTTTAACACTAAGGAGAAAACCTGAATCATCCTAACCTACTTTCTGTAATGTCAGAAGACAAAACAAAGGTTAGTTTTCAAGGGCTTTATTTTTGGATAGACAAGGAGAGCAGGGTGAGGTGACAGAATTATTACAACTTTGGCCCAGAAAGCCTTCAGTCTCTGGAAGTAGCTAGTTAATTATATGGAAAAAATCCTTCCATTATTACATTTTGGATAAAAAGGAGAAGGGAATGGATCCTATTTTTCCTTTCATTTTCTGATTTCATATGTTGACTTTCAATTTTATTTAGTTTGGCTCCTGATTGTAATCCTTGTTTCTTTTCAGCTGGTCACCAGGTCCTTACACCTTTCAGCATAAAAACAGAATAGGAAGTTTCTTTATTGTTTTCTAGCTGTTATTCCTTTTTGAGAAAAATTAATGAGATGATGATCTCAAAATGTGTCCAAAGTTGCCTAAGTAAATGACAGCAGCCTCCTAAATGCTTTACTACAAGAGTAAAGCATTGTCCAATAGCAGAAAAGAAATGCAGTAAAAAGGTTTCCCTGCACTTCCTGAGGCGCTAGAAATTTTTTCCCAGTTCAGAAATCCTCTTCTCTCAGAAATGCCTGGGATTATCTATGTGTAATACCTTCTGAAAAAGAGTCACTTTATCAAATAACCAGCTTGAATGTGACTACAGTCTTTCTCCTATTGTTATATGCAGTGTACAGTGTTGTAACAGATAAGCCAATTGAGAGGCATAGCTGTTAAATTATTGAAAATCATAAAATAAATATTTGTTAAGTGAATACCGTAAAAGATTAGGAGTTGTCTGGAGTCTTGCTTTTTTGTATTGGTTCTTTTAATTTCAAAAACTAAGCAAGAAAGGCTGAACAAGTAAGTTTATGCAGTAGGTGTTAATAAGGCAGTAGACTTTATTACACTGATATCATAGTAGTGGGAAAAGAATCAAACCATTTTCTATTTTTACTTACGTTAATGACAGTAAACTAAAAAAAAAAAACCCTGAATGCCGAATTTTTTGTTTAGCCATTTTTCATTTAACCACTTAGTATTTCATCATTATAAAACATCTTGCCATATGTTCGGTTCATATTCATATTGATAGTTTGTAGGTCAAAAAATTATGAAGAAATGCACTGTATTAATGCAAGAATTTTGTAATGGAATCAAAGGAAACATTTCTGCCCAGAGCATTTTTTGGGCCTTGTAGTTAAAGACCTGGAAAAGGAAGGGTTATCTGCAACTTCAGCGAGTTTATTATGGCTTAGTGATTTGCTGATTGATTTCATTTGCTGTCAGTTAAGGCTCTCTTAATGTCAGTTTTCTTTGCATAATGCTTGAAATAAAGACTGATGAAGTTTTTCAGATTGATGACAGTTACATAAACTGACCCTGATTTGCCCTGTTCTGCATGACAATATAAGTGACAATGGTTAGAGGAAAATATAGCAATGAATATGCAACTTAAGGATTAAGAAAAATGCAGTAAACTGTTCAGGATATAAAACTCAACATAAAAAAACAGGCAGTTTTGTTAATTTCACAGTTGTCCTAAATTTAAGAAATAGGCTGGAATAGTATCCCAAGTGGTGCACTGATGAAGTGAAATTCAAAGAGGAAGAGTTTTGAAAGGATTAAAAATTAAGTTTTTTTCCCCAAATTCTACTAATTTGCCACTAATTGGTTGCTTTTTTGGGGGGGGGGGGGGATAAATTATTGTGGCTCATAAAGTCACATATCTTGTAACTTCAGATTTTTCTCTTTCGTATTGTAATCTTGCAAGAGTCATAATGAAGTACTTTGAAACTGTTGTCTTGATTTTTTGGTTATTGAATTGCTTGGTTATTGAATTGGCTAGGGATATCTGCTGCTAGAGTTCTAAGGTCACAAGTTCCAGCGCTGTTTATTAGATTGTGAAAAGCACAAATTCTTAGGGTTGATAAGTTCTACTGCTGTAGGCGTTCTGGGAGAAATATACTTGAGATAGGGCAGTATTATTAACAAATACTTGTCCTTTACAGTACCCGATTTCATTATAGTCTTCCGTACCTCTTCACTCATTATAGTCTCTTCGAGTTATAAGTGAAAAGGTGGTAAGAAAACATGAGGGGGAAGAGAGAGAGAGAAGGGATTAGGAAGGGTTAGAGAATGCTAATGTAATGGAGAGAGGGTAAATGTGGTATTGTCTGTAAACTTGAATGATAGGGATACACAGCTTGCAGGTTGGCAGGTTTACCTTTGAAAAATTGAGTCTTTCATGGCTTCTAAAAAGTATATATATACATATATATATATATATATATATATATACACATATATATATATCTCCAGCAAAACACTGTTGTTTATTTATCCTGCTGGAACTTTGATACAACTTGCTCTCAGAGTCCTTCAGATTGCTTTCACATCATGATTTTTCTTGACAAAAGTACAGTATTAAAATAAAGATCAGGAGTAAAAAATTGCTTGTTCCACCTGTGATGCAAACTTTGAATGCCCACTTCTTTTAGTGCTTGAAGACCACAATTGAGTTCTCTTTTAAGCTAATTTCTTTCTGTTCAGAAGCAGGTTGTGTGATCTTTTCTGCTACCAACACCCAATTTTAGGTACCTCTTTCCTGATCTTAAAACAGTTGACAAATACAAAATGGAGAAATAAGAGAGCATAGCATCATACACTTGCTACAGCCTACAGTGTCAAACTCTTTCTACATCTTAATTCCTATTTTCAAAGGAATCATTTATTTTATAGATGACTTCAGTATTGTGCAAGCTAAAGGTTGCAAGTTAAAGTTTAAATTCTGACGTTTTTACAAATAATTACAAAGACTGCAGGACTGGATTGTGAGCAGTGAGTCTCCTGCATGTCAAAATTTGATCTTTGCCTATACCTTAGGATCTTTGCCTATTACCTAGGTCATTATCCTAGATGCTTGATTTGTTCTGCATTTATTCCATGAGAGACTTAGCAAAGTTTATTCTTTTGGGAAATAGACTGTGGAACTGAGTAAACATTTAATTCCTAGAGGGCACATAGAATAGCACTGAATATGGTGTCTCTGCTTAAAAAAGGTTGGATGGGGGGAAGTAAACAGTGGAAAGAGTATAAGAAAGAGGGCTATAGCTTCTTCCAAATCTCTTCCACTCTCTACCATTTTAGTTAAAGGATCTCCTGAGGTCACATTTTTGTATTTCACAGCCTTCAGTGGATTTTTTTTCCATTTATTGTCCAATTACTTTTTGAACCCATGTAAACTTAAGCATTCACATGACCTGTGGAAAGGACTGTTTACTTTCTGAAAAACTATCTTCTATGTTTGCTTTGAATATGCTGTTTGCTACTTCATTTAATGCTCTCTGATTCTTGTATTGCAAGAAAGAATGAATAATTATTACCAATTCACCTTCTCCATGCCACTTATTCTTTGGGATAATCTGTCATAATCTTCTCTCCTTCTCTCTCGTTCCACCAGCATTTCTTTCTTTTCAGGTTACTTTCCTCATTATCAGACTGCAGGAAAGTGAAATGCCCTAAAGAATACCTACAGTTTATAGATTTGATAAGCAGTGGAAGTGATTTCTCTATGTAGTTAACTTCTGTAGGCAGAATCACTCATAAATGACCTGACTGCAAGCAGTGGTCCAGCTCTGAATGACAGACAAGGAAGTAGTGTGCTGCTGAGACTGTTAACTTCGGATGTACTTTTGAAAATGCTGTCCTCTAGGATGTTTTTAAGCTTGGTAGCCTGAGATTAGAGTGAATTAGAACTAGTCTTTCTTTTTGATCCTCCACTGAGTTTGACACAAAAATAAATGGTGTTGAGGTGCCTGCAGTCATTACCAAATCTGTTGAAAAATGAAGATTAAAAAGAGCTTCATCTGGTAATGATGCTTTGCCCTATGGTATTGTTCTTCTAATCATATTATCGAAGACTACTTCATGGTCTCCAGGCAACATCATCTCACCAGTGCCTTCCTTAGTTTTTTCCTTTGACTGTTCATATAAGCATCCAGTTTTACAAACAGCGTTGTTCATGTTGTCTTCTGCTGTGCTGCTTCTAAAGAATTGTAGGCAGCTGTTGACTATTGGCCAGACATAGGAATAGACTATAATGGCCTGTTCCTTATATTTCAGGCTCCCAACCTAATAATTCAAATCCTATTCTGCAATCCGATGATATGTTTCCATTCAATGCATAGGAAAACAAAGCAGAAAATCAATCTTTTACTGTTATTTCCAAAATATTATTCAAAGAAGCTCATCAGACAACAACACATCTTTGTATGGTTGGTCTGAATGATGACAGCCAGAGCTCTGCCAACAGACATGTTAGTGTCTCTTCAGTTTGTCTTTCACGCTGTTCCAGGTGAACAGCATTCTCACTTGACCTATTGACTCCTTGCGTGGAAGAGGCTTTATACCCAGACTTCAGGATAGCGGGGTCTCACTCATCCACCAATTCTTTAACGTGGTAATTGGGATTTATACCTTTCTGAAGTGAGATAATCCATCTTCTATATGACATATATCTGAAAAGATAAACAATCAGGATCAGTTTCTCCAAGAAGGGTTTTCTTCAACTCTGAATTCTTTGTTAGTTGAACTAGCTGTTCAGAGATCACAAGAATCATTTTATTCACCTTTCTTCCTCTGCCTATTATGATAAAAAGCACATTTTGGGAGGAAAATATTTTCTTTTCTTCATACTAACCTTAACAATAGCAAATTATCAAACTGTATTAGCTCAGTATCAATACCACCTTTGACAGAAGTTGGCCATATTCTCCAACTCTTGCTTTTGAACAAAGGATGCTAATTTGCATGTTCATTGTGAAGGCTAGTAGCAGGCGCAGTGTGCTCTTACAATTTCGTTTAGTGTTGAGATTCTGCAGCAAGAGCTATTGTCTGTGCAGTTTCTAAAAAAAAAAAAAAAAAAAAAAAGAAAGAAAAGAAAAAAAGAAAAAAAAACCCCTATCCATTTGAATGTTGTTTTAATACAAGTTTTGATGAAATTCAAGAACATAGGAAGCAAACTAGGTATTTGGCTAATACCCAAGTTTAGACAGATCTAAGGGAAAACAACTGTCCATCCAATATGTGGCAAGAGACATTAAATTAAGGGTTTTACCATTTTCCTGAGGAGTGCAATTCCGTTTTTCTACGTCATACTTTCTCTTTAGAGACTGGCACTTTTTCCTATGTTCATATAATAAATTTGTGCACATAACTGATTTTTGATTCAGAAGCCAATTGAAAGATTATTTTGCTATTCAATCTAGCAACAATACTTTATGTTTTTCTTTATGTAGGATTATGTTGCTTTATTTTGCTTTACGTGGGATTAAATATTTCTGTTGAATTAGAATGCAGTGCTACCTTGAGCACTTTGTAAGAAAAGCAAAAGAAATTAAGTGACTATATCACAAAATTTTGTGCAGCTTTCTAGCCGCTGAGCTCCATTAGACTTGAGCATTCATCTAAAATCTGGTATGAAGCAGGACTAAATAATGATTATTTCTGTCTGAGCCATACAACAGTAGTTCTTGTATCTACTCAACCTGCCAGTACAGATCTTTCTTGCTCCTAACAAGTGGCAGCTACCTCCAGAGTGTAGATTGGCTTCATTTTACTCTTGAAAAACACAATGTAGAAAAATTTTCTTCTTCTAAGTATGTGTTATCTAATTTTGTTTGAAAACAGTTTAATTTAAAATTGAAAAGCTTCTTCCTGTGGCTAGAAAGGAATAATATATATCTGTTTAGAGCTAAGATATTTCATGCCCGTGCTGAGTCCAGATATTGGGGGGGTGATCATTTTCTTCTGTAGAAGTAGTGATACAGACTTTTCTTACACTAGTTAAAAATAAATCAGTATTTTTTCACGAGTCTTAAAGATAGTCATAAAAAGTCTTGGTAGCATCTATTTGTAAAGGTTTGTTTTTTTTTTTTTTTTTTTTTTTTTTTTTTTTTTTACTAGAAGGATTTGAAATTGTTGCTTAAACAATTAATAAGTACCCGTTAAAAACAAAGAAAGAAATATATTTAATTTTCAGTTAAAATATTGTTACTACTTTGGCAATTGGTTGTCTTTGAAAAAATTATCTATGCTGGATAGTTTGTGCACAGTGTTTCAGAAGAACAAAAGTTTTCCAGATCTTCATTAACCTTCCATATAAAGTTGTTTCAGACTTTCCTGTTCAATAACTTCATAGATCAGTGTGTGCTTCTCGTTCTTAAAATGTTCTCAGATGATAATTAATCCATGAGATTTTAGACAGTTTAGACATACAGTTTGGGTAATATTTATTTATAAAAATTCTTCTGAATTGCTTATATAGGATATCCTGTCTTTATGTAGGATTCTTACAAAAATGGGAAAGAATAGGCTTCATCTTTACTGACGGTACATGTATGAGTTTGGCCATGAAAAAAGGATTCTGCGCTTTAGCTTTTTTCTTTTCTGTGTAAGATGTCACTCCAGTAGACTAAAAGCAACATAATCCAGTTGTAGGCAACTTGTACTTTAACTCAACATTCAACTGGGATTTTGATGATAAGTTTTATTCTCTTTTGTTACCTCAAGACTGAATGTTTGATAGGACACAGCCATTTTTGAATAAAACTGCATCCCAACTTTTTGTTGGGTTTGGTGCTGTTTAGTTCTTCCCAACAGTGGGAATGCATTGTACTCACTCTAAGGAGATTTTCATGCTTATAGTTGAGGCACTTGAAGGTAGACTCTATATTTCAATTACTATCTGTCCCTCTTTGTTTGTTCCCTGTTTAGAATATAGACTGAAGAAGAAAGTCAAAGGAACTGTACCAACCAAAAGTTTCTTTCAGTTCCGTTTCTTTCTTGCTCAGATCATTTTCTTGAAGATTCTCTTATCCCTGAGACACTAGAGCATTCTTTTTGTATCAGCACCGTTAAGCTGAAGATGAGAAAGAGCGGGGCACAATATTTTGCTTGCATTTTCCCCTAATCTTTTGCTTAAATTGCAAGTTCTTTGGGCAACAATTTCTTTTCAATCATTTGGTTTTTTACATCTTGCATGCAGCTAGGCTTGCCTGTGTGCACCATACAGTGAGAATAAGCTTACACATGTAAACATTATTAGCATATAAAACCCCACATTTCCTTAGCTTGCTTAAGTGGCAATTTGCTTGCATGCTCAGAGGACATTTCTGAGTACTAGGCCTGCAGGTGACTTCTTTGCTATAAAATTTTCAGGATCCTTTGTACCTTACTGTATCAACAAACCCATTGCTTCATGGTCTTAATCTCTCAGTTTCTATATGAACAATGTTATTTTTGAAACTCTTGCACTTTGTAATAATTTTCATGGCAATTGTTTTTATGCCCATCTACTGTGGTTTCCAGAAGAAGCACTTTTGTTTCAGTCTCTGTCAATTTCAATTCTCCCTTTTCAGTTTTCTTGTAGGAAGTCATGTCATTACTTCTTGCAGAGAATCTAGCCTTTTATTTAGAGCTTTGTTCCCTTGGGCTATCTCCTCTGAGACCTTCGGGGTAAAGTAATTGTTACTGAAGCGAAGGGGATAGAGTTAGGCCCCAAGTGTGGCACTGAGTCAGCTTTGGTTGGAAAAAAAAAGTTGTAACAGAACTGGCCTGCTTTTTGGCACATTTAAATTGTGCATGCCACGCTTCAGTGGAACCCAACAAAAAGTGTAGTGTCGAAACAAGATACAAGGAGAATAGATCATTAAAGAAGTGCCAAACAGCTGCAAAAGTGCAATTTTGCTGAATGTTGTTTCCCTTGAGGTTTTTTTCTGATGCCTGAGAAGCCGCTATATTTACATCCTCCAGTGATGTTGCCACTAGACATTTTGGACTATGGGACAAAACAGCCAGAGTGGATTTTGAAATGCTAAAATCGATGAGGCAAATAAATTTTAATCCTTCCTCCCCCCAAATAATAAATATCCTTAAATCTTGCTTCTGAAAACTACAATTAATTGGGATATGTTTTTGTTTTTGTGAACTTGTTTTAACTAATCTAATTTGTGTCAGTTTGAGGCAAGGCAGTAATGACAGGCATGTGATAGGTTTTCCATTAAACATGCAGAACTCCAGTCCATGGAGTTTTCACACCAGTTGCTTTTGCCCATCTCGCACTTCAGCCACACTCTGTGCCATAAATAAAATCTTAGTCTTTTCAGATTCTCAGCTGAGCACTTTGTTGTACAAAAGTTAATCTTTCATTCTTCTGAAGTCCATTTATTATTCCTTCTCCTGTTCTTTTTCGTCTCTTTGTATATATTGCCCTTAGGTAAATTTACTACCTGCTAACATTCTTTTTAGTTCAGGAATTTCCTGAAGGGAGAAACTAACAGACAAATGTTAATTGTGACTTTTTTCATACTTTTTTATTCTGTTTCTTGAGCACATTGTGCAAAATAGATAGATTTGTTATTCTGGCTGCTGTATGTAATGTTACAAATTGAATACTTGCATTGTCAGGCTGTTACTCTGTTTGATACTTTTTTATAAGCATCATTTCACACCAGGTTTCCTTCCTTTATTTTTGTTCCCTTCTAAACAGGAAATACAGTTCTATGGCAACATCAGGCCCAATAAGTTCCTGAGTCAGTGGCATGACATGGATGTAAAAATAAAGAAACTGCTTTTTAATCACTGGGAATTTTCCATGTGATATTTTATTTGTAACTTGGAAATAGTCTAAAGCTTTAAATGGTTGCTTCCATTCACAATTATTTATAATTCATAATCCAGATAAAATGGTCTGTTTTGAATTGTATTCATTCTCAGTGGCCAAGCATTGAGTGAAGGGGTATTTTTTGGTGAAAGAGAAAACATTTACAGTGTTCTAATTTGGGATAAAAAACCTGCCATTTTATGATGTATAATAAAACATTTAAACTTTCACAAGAGGTCTGTTACTAATTTGCATATGCTGATCTATATATTTATTGTAACATGTTTCTACTTTAACTCAACTGAGAACAACTGAATTTTGAGTAACCTTTGATAAATTAGTTCTAAAAATAAGGGTTAGTTTTCTTTTTGTTTTGTATTCCTTACACATTGTTGTATTATTTATCAGTATCAGCTAATAAAATGCCATTTTTTGCTTTAAATAAAGTACTCCTAAAATCTGAAGTCTGCCAGTCTGACAAATTTATAGCTAATAATACGTGCAAAAGCAGTTTTAAAAGATCATACAGCACTGTGCATCTTAAAATTACTGGTTCTAGAAGCAGTGTACAGTACAAGAAAATGATTGATTATTCAAAAATAAACAGAGGGAATTTTGGAAACTACTGTTCTTACATGTCCTCCAAAGACTGTCTCTGATGTTAAGTGTTTCTCAGTTCTTTTTAAGATTAATGCGGAGAAAGAAATCACAACTTGAAGTTTGCTATTTTGCCCCACAGTTCATTGCTTTTTAGCCTACAAAGAGCACTAAATTAGCTTTTCTTGTTTGTCTTCTCAAGTTTCTTAGCTTCACCAACCTGTAGCTTAAGCCAGAACTTTTCATTAGTAACCTTGTACTACAGATGTGTCATTTATAAACAAGGAAGTAGCTCATTCTTCCTTATGCCCTCCTCATCTCTTAAACCTCATATGTTAATTTCACTTAAAACAGAGGTTGCTTAATTTTGGTTAAGTTTTATATCTGTTCTCTTTTATCTACTTATGTGCTTATCTGCTTATCTTCAGGTTATTGGAGTCCAGTCCAGCACCTTCAGCAGAAAAGCATTCTTTCTTCATGACAATATTCTGAATACATTTTTATACTATGAGTTGCAGCCAATTATCTAAGTCATGCTTCTGTTTTCATGAAGCTGCTTGTGTCCTGACTTTAAAATGTTGAGCATGGGTCTCTTCTCACATTGAAAATATTTTTGACATTGAAAATACTTTTGACGTTGTAATTTGCTTCTACCGTACCAGTAGCACAAGATGTAGAACTTTATATACTAGTGAAATCTTTGTAAAGCGAGGCATTGTAGAGAGTAAAGGGAAAAGGAAGAGGTCGCTGGAAAAAGCAGTTCAGCTGTCTGTTTGCTTTTCTTTTTTCTTTTTTTCTTTTTCCTTTGCTCCATCGTTAGAATGGCTTTGTAATGTTTAAAATTAACATTCTCCAGCCCTCAGAATTGCTCTGGCTTCTTTGGCTAAGTCTTCTCCTCACTAATATTCCTATAATACTCTTCAGTCTGAAAAGGTTTTTGCTTTCAAAGTGTGTGTGTGCATGTGTGTGTGTGCAGAGACGTCTGGGTTGCAGTAAAATTGCTTCCTATAATGTTTAGGGATCACTGCATCTGGCCCTTCTGAATAGAAATCAGTTTTTGATGGTAATTTTAAAATTTTTTATTTGTAATAAAAGAAAATTTTTTATTGTTTCAGATGTTGTGTTCCCAGTTTCCTTGTCACGCTACCCCCAATACATTCAAAATCACAAGTGCACACTAAAATGTAGTTCCTGCAGATGTGTCCGAATGTCAAATTCTCTGCTATGAAAATTGATCAGGAGGGTGCTGAAGTATCTTACATCTTATTGCTGTATCTACCCAAAACAAACAAACAAAAACAGTCTTTAATGAGCAGGAGAGGAAAAAATTTTCAGCAGGACCACATGTCCTTCTTTGAAGTTCTCTTAAAAGACACTGTTCATATAACATGCAAATGACAAGATTCTGTCCCCATTCCCTGTGTATCAAGCTTTCTAATGACTGAAACTTTTGTACTGTGGAAGACAGATTTGTGATTCAGTGTATAACTGACATGATTTATGTAGAACTGGATATAAATGAATGGCTTGCAATGGCACCTCTAAAAATGTATTTACCATCTTCCAGATGACATTTAAAATCAATGTTCTGCATGCTCATTGTCGAGGATTCCATAGGGTGTTTCAGAAGATGAAAAATGTTGTACTCCCTGGCATGAGTGAAGAGAAACCTAAGGTGACCTTGGCTATTTGCTTGGGAATTGGAATATGCTGGAAAGAATGACTATCAAAGAATGCAAAAATGTTACCTTCCACATTGATACTGAAGAGTTAATAATGGAGAAATTGCTTCCTTCCATATTAAAAACAAACAAACAAAAGACTAGAAGTCTTAGAAAAAAATGTTTGCCATACTTGGAAATGAAAGTTGTAGAATGAATACATATGATTGAAAATATTTTTTAACTTATTTAGCTTGGTTTTGAGCTTGAACAAGGCAACAAAGGAAATAGTTGAGTTGAGAGATCTTTAATTTTGTGTAGCAGTGGATTTGGTGAATGAAGTACCATTTTGGCAGGAGTTTTTTGGCAAGGAATTACTACTGCTATGTCAGATAACTGGATGGACTTTCTGTGGCACTAAAGATGAAGGATGAATCTGTATAGGTTAGTGGGTTCACTAGCTTTGTGGTAGTGGAGGTGAGAGGAAGAAGGTAAGGAATCTTCTCTATATGTTCTAATTTAGAGATGCCTTTAAATTTAATCTAGGAAGTATTAAGTAAAAGAATAAGTTTTTTTTTTTTTTTCTCTGTGAGTTTTGAGACGCAGTTTGTTGTGAAACTTTGGCATAATCCTTGTTAATGAGTCACAGCCTCAGTCCACTGAGGTATTTCAACATATGTCTAACCTTTAATATGTGGGCAGTTGCCATGTGAAGGCTCTCATACAGTTTTATATGGCACATAATTTGTATCCACATTATTGCTCAATATTGTTTGTGAAGAGCTGTGACACTTTAGTCAAGTTGAATGTAAATAAAATCATTTTAAACACAGGGTCAGACCTGGCAGAGGCAGATTTATAAGCCTGTGTGGACCCACTTTTAGAGCTAGCACTAGAGTGTGTAAGATATCTTAGGCACTCTTTTTGATGAGGGAAGGTACAATGGTAATAATTTGCCATGGCTGTTTTCTGCATTTGACGATGAGGTAACTTGATTCACTTCAGCTATGTTACTTTTATTTTATTTTCAGAAGCAGTAATGTCTTTGGAAGCAAAGAAAGGAAAACTGTAAAAATCTTTGTGAATGTCAGCTTATGGTACTAAGTTTATTTTTGACTGTACCAAAGAATTACATTCAAAAGGCCGATTACATATTATCCATAGTGTGTTTTTACAGTAGAAACTTGCTACAGGTTGTTGCAGAAGGGAAAACTGTAACCTATAAAATGTGATTAACCAGTTGTAAAGAAGTCCAATAATCTCAACAGTGCTACACTACTTAGGGTAGATATAAAGTTACCAGCACTGTCAAATCATTTGTACTCTCTTGTGCTGTTAACTTTATTATCAGTCTGATCGATATTACACGACTGGGACATTCTTCCACTATATACATGAAAACAATTATATTTTCCCAGCTATATTGTAATCAGATTATTTACTTTCAGAGGTCTGCAGGTTTACTCTGTTTCTTTTGTTTCTGCCAAATTAATTTTTTTTTTTTTAATATGGAGTGGGAGAATTAGTAACTCAACTGATTTTGAAAGTATGAACTCTTACCTGAAACTGTATGGTGGTTCTTTATAGATGGAAACTGAACTTGTACTAAGTCTTGTATTTAAATACAATGAAAAGTAGTATAAGCTGTTCAATACCATATTTCATATTTGAAAAAAACACATCAAATTCCAACTTCTAATTTGAGTGCACAGTCTTTTGTTTTTCTTTAATGCTATTTAGTATTTACAGTAATAGGAGGAGTACACAAAGCATTGTTAGACCTTCTTAAGTCCAGAGACTGAATTTAGCTTGTCTTCCAACGTTTGTTTGATTTCTTTAGTTAATAAAAGCTAGCTGCTGTTCTGTAATGAATTTGGATATATGTTATTTGGCATTCAAGGACAGCCTGCCTGGCACTGATTATTTATTTTGCTTTTTAAAGGCTATGATTAAAAGTTTTATGGATGTCTACCAACTTGCAAGCTCCAGAGTTGGCATGTTAGAGAGAGAAATAGCATCTCATCAGCTTCACATTGCAGCCCTGAAGTCCGAGCTCCAAACAGCTTGTCTTCGTGAAAGTGAAAGCTTACAGTTGGTAAGTCTGCTTTTCAAGTCATTTTTATCATTTGGATATACCGTTTCCTAGCTAGCATCTCCCTTCGTGTTGCATAGTTCCTATAGGGAAATACATAATATTTCATTATAAATATAGTAGAACAATAAAAATAGTATCAACAAGAAGTCTTTTGAGACTCCTTCAGAAGTGAACGTGGGATGCTAGAAGTTAACACTAGGATTAATTTTACTGCTATATCTTGTATAGGACATTGCTACTATAGCTGAAAAAGTACTAAGTTGTGATTTCTTTGTCTTTGGGAGTACAGCCAACAGCTGAATTTTGGACCTAAAGAGTTTAACTGTCTAAAGATATAGCACTCCGTTAAACCAGAATGTAATTAATTGTGCATGTAACCAAAATGTTAATTAGGATACATGATTATTTTTTAGACAACTGTGCTTATGAATAATACATCTCACTAAAGAAAAACACTGTGTTCTAGTTATAAAGTTAAAATCCAATTTCAGAAATCATTTCTTGTCTAAAATGTTGCGTCTCACAAAGATACTTGGACTTGTTTAAGGCTAATAAGGTGATTCTTCAGATCTGGTATACATCTCTAGGGGGATTATTGAATGCAGATGTATTTGTGTCACACAGGCAGGAGGCCAGACACACAAACTGTCATAAATATGTAGCCAAGTATGTCTAGAATGAGATTGTGTAGGGTATGCAAGTTGCATATACTTGATCTATTTCTTCTCTGTCTTTCTTTACTTTTCCACACAAGATGAAGAGAAGAGCTTTGGAGTTTGGGGTTTTTTTGTTGTTTTTCTCTCCTTCCCCATTTCTTTTCTTTCACTCTTGTGAAACAAGAGAGTATAAGGAAAATGGCGATTGTTTGTTTTTCTTTTTGAAATAGAATATCTGCAAGAAGAGAGCAGTCACTAAAGCAAGTGACGTAAACACGTCAGCAAACAGATGTTGAAAGGCTGTGGCTGTGACTTTGACGGTATCCCAAAGAACTGCATTAACTTCTTGTCATGCTTCTAAGTTGATCAGCACAGAGAGAGATTAGCACAAATTGAAAACATTTTGCTCACTGCTGAATTTCAGTTTTAAGATCTTTAGATGATAGTTCTTAGATGAAAGCATTGTTTCATTTGTGGCTCTGCACAACCTTTCTAAGAAATTCACTGAGATTGCTTCTCATCTCCTCCAACCAGCCTTCCTTTATCTTTTGTTTTCTACTAGGTTTACATGTGTCCTGCTGAGCCTGTGCCCAGTCTAATAGGGTTGCTCCTGTGTGTGCATGTTATGATTGTTTTTTTTCTTTAAATCAAGATGACCACTTGTATACTAAGGATTAGGAAGTCTGCCAAACTTACTGCAGTGAGGTTTGCTTTCATTTGGATTGAGAGTGTTTTTAGCAGAGATTATGCAAGTGCTGTCTTTGAAGGGCTATGCTGTGCCTTGATATGTCACAGTGAAAACAAACAAACACCCCACAGTTTTCTCTGATTAAATGCAACCCTTTTGTAGGTAATTTATGTCTGTCTACAGTATAAATGAAAAGATGATACCGTTTGTATTGTCATAGGGTCTGTAGGCTCTGCTTTACAGCCCATTTGGGAGGAAAAAGAGTTCTTCCCTTGAGATGCAGCTTAATTGTAACCTAAGCATAAGTATTAATAGAAAATGTTCTAAAATTTTAATGAAAAGGCAAAAAAATCATAATGGTATTTTCTCAAGCTTTCTAAAGTTTCTTAAAAAATGAGAAATGTTTACGATATATTTTGTAATTTATATTTTAATTTTAATTATTTAATTTTGTAATTATATTTTCTGTAAAGTTTGTCCCTAATATTTGCAAAAGTTGAATCAAGCGTGAGTTTTAATAATGTTAGGCATCACAGCTTTCCAGAGTGGGTTTTACCTTTTAAAGCTTCAACCCATATTGTTCTATTCCATTTCTGAGGGGGAAGTTTTGCACTGAATTTCTTTCTGTATGAAAAAAGAAAAAATATTTTTTTTTCTTGTAATGTGGGCACTTTCTTTGATTATTTTAAAAGAAAGAGAGTGATGTCTTTTCCCAGGCATCTGTCAAGTTTCAAAATTCTACAAACGTTGTCGCTTTCAATCTGTTGTGTTTAATCACATACAGAGTAACACTTGCTAGGCTGGCAAAACTTTTCAGGCAAGAGGCAAGCACACCGCACCTGGACTGTCTTGGTTTATCTGGTATGTCAGTTTACAAACTCATATGACATGGCATGTGTTCTAGAACAACATCTTCTTGCTCAGTACTGAAAAATTTTTGGAAAGTCCTTCATGTGTATGCCAAGTATGGTCTCTTTCCTTGTTAGGTCTGGTTTTATCTTACTTTGTCCTGTTTCCTGATGTTTTTCACACTAGTTGCATATGATTCCATGCCCTCCCAACTGTCCATTGCATCCAAGTCAGAGCCGTTCATCAGCACTGGTCTGTTCCTTGTTCAGAAGGTATTGTTTTCCTAACTGAGCTCTTTATATTCGTATCTGCTAACTACATCACCTTTCTTTCTATTCACACCACTTTGTCCTCTGCTTCTGCTTAGGGTTTTGCTGATTGTTGTAAAAACAAAACTGATGCCATAAGGCAGTATCAGTGATCCTGACTTCTCATCTCCAGTCTAAGCCTCTGAAGTGACATCTCCATCCTCCAGTCTACTCCTATCCTACTGCTTTCATTCTTGTCAATAGTGTTTAAATGCTGAGATTGCTGTCTGTGCTCATGCTAGTGCCAACAGAGAAGAACGGGAAGGGATATGATCATGACAGACAAAGGTGAGGTAAACAGTGGTTAGAGAGGAGAGAATAATTACGTGAGGTGAATGGCAAAAAGTGTTCTATACTCTTTATTAGTGTCTGGCTCTCTGTCCTTGTCTGTCTCTGGTGATTCTTCCTCTCTGCAACCCTTTATCTGCCTTTCTCTAGTGTATTTTTCAATCTTGCAACTCCTTCAAATTCAATATAGCTAAAATACAGCTTATTATTTTCCTACCAAGACCACCATTTTTTCCATTGTTTCCTATCGTCTGTATCTCCTTTCTTGTCTGTTTTGGATTTCTCTTCCATTTTTTTGTTTTCCTTTACCAAAAGGTTCTACAGCCTTCATTACATTTCTAAAATGTCTTTTTTTTTAAATTTCTGTTATGAAAACATTGAAATTTTACAGTAGTTTTTTTTTTTTGACAGCTGCTGCAGTTTCCCTTCAGTGTGTTTTCCTGCTTTTTTTAAATTTGCTTCTTCTAAAGTCCAACTGCCACAATCACAGTTCTGTCCTCCATAACTTGCTGCATCCCCACATTGAGGGCACATCTCTGCCCTTATGTCTTTAGGAAAGCTTAATGCACTTAGAAGATGAGCTTAGTGGAAGAAATTTGCCAATAGTAATTGTACACATAATTCGTGAATCTGTGTAAAGTATATGACTAGCAAAGATATCAGCTGAAGTGTTCTTGTATTTGTTTTTCTCCTGCCTATTTACTGTTTAGCAACATCTGGTAATGCAGACATCACAGACTGGACTGTTCTTCAAGTTTCCTATTAAAGGAACACTTGTCAGTTACTTTAACACTACTGAGCTATCCTGCTTTGATCCATTTTATTTCTCCTTTAAATAAGCTAGCTTATTACTATACTTACACTTTGAATATTCAGAGTTGCAGGAACAAGCAGTGTTTGAACTGAGAGCTTTTGAGTGCTCTACTGTGCAGTAATACAGTCATAAGCAATTACTCTGTGGGTGCTTTGGGGTGACATGTGGCATCCATATAATTCATGTGACAGGCATGTGAATCCAATGTATCGGTATTGCCAGAGAAAAGTCTGTTGCTGCAAGCACAGTGTTGTGAGGAGTGGATGTAGTGACACTGTATTTTCCAGTGTGATCTCTGACACGTATGAGGAAGTGACAAAATTCAATTCATTATAATAGTTCTCCAGAAGGTGTTGTTTTCATAGCTTTGAGCCTTGAGATTTTGTGCACTGGTGTCAGCGCTAGTGTCAGAATTTTAAGAACTTAAAATATCCTGGTATCACTTTTGGCAAACAAAAGAAGACACTGTTGCTCTATTTCAGGTAGTCAGGTGTTTCTCTGATCATGAATGTGCTGCATTTTCTCTCTGTGGCTTTTCTCTTCTCCTGCAATGTCTACCCATGGGCAAACCAGCCTAAGAAGAGAGAAAGGGAAAGCTATACTTAGGTCACCCAGAAGCATTCAGCTGATCTAGTGATATTCCTTCCTCTTTTGTTTTAACTCTCGAATGAAAGGAGAGTAGAAAATGAATGGGAAAAGAGAGTAATGTATAAAGATGACGAAGAAAGAAAAGGCTTGTGTGCACTGGAGAAGTGGAAATTTGGGAAGCCAGAAGGAAAACTTTAACTGAAAGGGAGGGAGAGAAGGTGAGTCTCAGATGGGTGAAAGGGGGATGAAGTGAATGAAGGTCTGTAAGAAGAGCAGAGTTCTCAAGCTAACCATGAAAAACAGAAAAACTGTTAGCTTTGGATGCTTATCCTAACTTGTGTTGAAAATCAAATCTTACATTGCTTTATGTGGCTTTGCATCATCCTTACCTCTTTCTTCCCCACATTGTGGCAGTGTCTGTCCTTTGTCTGGAAATGCCTGATGATATCAAGTAGAGTACTGAAAAGCCAAGGATTGTAGGTTTTGGTAAGGTGAGAGAAGCAAGTGGAATGATCTAATGTGTGAGAAATCCATACTTATTGTTGAGATACTGGTAATTGAAATATACTTTCATACTTTTTTATTGAAGAACTGCATTAAGCATAATGTAAACTTTTCTTCCTACTCAACAGACCAGCAGTCAACCCTCGGCTTTCATGATGTACTTGAACCCAGTTAATTGGGGGGGGGGGGGGGGGGAAGGGAGAAGAGAAATGTTTTAAACTTAGATTTATCAGGTAACTACACCGCTGACAGTTTCTTTGCACATTAGCCACACTGGTCGGAGTAGTGTTTACATGCGTTTCCCCCATGCTCGTTTTCCATGTCACCAGCATCAATCAGTGTATCAGGGCTGTGGGACCTGCTTCTAACTGGGCAGCATATGCGGTGTCTTACATTTAGAATTATGAAGAAGGAACTGGAGAGAAAGAAAGAAACTGCCTTTAACTTGCTATCTGAGAGAAAGGCACTCACTCCATCGGTGTAAGCGTTAAATGTCAGGGAATGTCTTTCATGGGCAGGAGCCATATCTTTGGTGTTAGAACATGGAATGACTGATGTAGCTGGGAGAATTCTTCCCAGATGTTGCAAGAGCAGATAGGTCCTGGATGAAAACTCTACTTGGCTTTTCCACTACTTCATACTAGCCTGATGCACAGTTGAACTGAAAAGATTTTTTGAAAGCTTTGGAATTGAACTGTTTTTTTGAAAGCTTTGGAATTGGTGCCAGGGACCAATTTGGGTGTAAGAAGTATTAGTTCTTAATTTGGCCTGCAGAAAATAAGCAGACTTAATATTTTCATTGTTACCTCTTTTCTTGCAGTGTTCTTTGGCAGTAGTCCAGGATGGAATTCAGTAAGATGTGGACTTCAAATAATTGTAACTTTTACTCAGTGCTGTTAAATACCAATGTATGGTTTATTTACTGTAGAACATAGGAATGTTCTTAAAGTGATAATAAGTAAAGAAAAATCTGACAGGCACAAAAGGAGAGTTTCCTTGCTATTGACTTATTAGACACGAAAGACTGACATAATCAGTATAGGCAAAAATAGAAAGTCATATTAGAAATATTTACTTAACTTGAATCTTCCACCAGGATAAATCCAGTAAGCAGTAATATCTGCTAGAGAGTATTTTTTTTTTTATTGAAAAGTTTGCATTTCTTACCTGATTGTAAGCAATTGGCCATCAGTTGCCAGCCTTACAGCATAGGCAAGGAATGCAGGTATACTAGTGTAAAATAACTTGTCATGTGGTATTGCTTACATAATAGTTGTAACCAAACAGTATGAATCATGTAATTTAAACTGTTTGGTTACTATGTAGTACCAATAATAGATATAATGGTATGAAACCAATATTATAAATCACATAATATGACTTGAGGCAAAGTGTTCAAAACCAGTTATGGTAATCCAACAATACATTTGCTTTTTTGTAAAGAATACTTCCTTTTCTATGCAAAATGTTTTTGATGTCAATATTCTAGGTAGATGAACTTTTAACTTGTCAGACTATTGTAACATATTTGAAAATTATAGTAATTTGATTAAAATGTTGCCTATAAGGCAAAAGGTTCAGTTAATAGAATCCATATGTAATTAAAATGCAGAACTAAATGTAATCAGACCCCAGTGACTGGTGCCTTCATATTGATAGTTTTACAATGGCCTCTGGGGTTGAAAGTTTATGTTAAAGTTACTAATGTAGCTGTGCTCCAGAAAATGAGCAAGACAGTTTAGCCATTTCAAGTATGACAGTGTAGGGAAGTGATAGTCACACACACACACAAAAAATCCGATCCTCTGAATTTCAGGGGGATCTCTCGTTGGCAGGTGGTAGAAACGCAAGACTGCTTTAGTGTGCTAGTCAGAGAACTGCACTCAGCAGCAGCGCTGTTATATAAACATCACTAAATGAAGGATCATGCTGTGAGCAAGTGATGGCGTATTTTTTTTAAATACTGTAGTTATTTAATTTGTGTGAATTCACATTTGAATCATCTGAAAGTTATAGACACAACACTATGTACCAAGCCACAAAAAAAATAAAAAAAAAATTTCTGAAATTAAAAAAAAAATTATTTTCTCTGGACAGTTTTAAGAGTCGACATCCTGTGTTAGAGTTCTCTAATCATCACCAGCACAATTTACAAGCAGAACACACAGAGAGCCAGTTCAGACCAGCTCATCTGTTGACTTTGGCAGAAGCCCTTAATCTCACTGTGTGCAGCTGCCACTTGAGAGATGGGGACTCGGCAGAGAGCCGAAGGAGGGTGGGATACAGGGTTGGTCAAGGCATGAATACATAGGCCTGCTTCATTTCAACAGTCGTACACTGCTTTTTTTATAGTCTTTTCATTTTACTGCTTTTTTTTTTTTTTTTTTTTTTTTTTTTTTTTTTTTTTTTACCCTGAAATTAAATGAGGACCTCTCATGAGCCACTGCGCTCCAGGCATAAGAAATTGTAATGTCTGGCTTCCAGAAACTGTCCCGTCAAAATGTGCTTCTGATTAGGTGGCTTAATTACAGCTGTGAAAACAATGTTGATTTAGGCCTCAAGATTCCAGTGCATGTCAGCCGTTATTAGCTAGCCTTGGACTGAAGCCACCATTTTAAAACTCTGTACCACTAAAGTCACACACTGCCTGACAACTTTTTATTTAGGCAGAAATGTTGCCAGAAGCAACACATTTTATGCAAAATATTTTTCATTGCACAAATTTCAAATGTGACACTATTGATGGACATAAAATGGGTAGTTACGGTTGGGCTTCACCAAGTCCAAAGCCTAACTTTGGGGAAAAAAAAGAAGAAAAAAACCCACAACTGTTTAAAATAGTTTTTATAAAGTTTGACTGACATAATGCTTAATTTTAATTCCTTTAATTCAGTTTTATTCCAAATCCAGCATGTTGGTTTAACCACCCAATTTTATTGCATCTAAATTTTCCTGACAGTTTCATTTGCTGTTGGGAAATAAAATTGCCATTTTTGCAACATGGGAAATAATGGCTAGTTTCAAAACCAATATGCTTGAAACTTCCTTTGCCTGAAGCAGGTTAAGGCACACACTCAATTTACTTAAGGGGAAAAAAGCTCATTAAATAGTTTTTAATATTTTAATATAATTTAAGTAACTGCTTTCACAGTGGGAAAGCTTATTAGGTCCATGTATTTACACCTGCAGAGAGGTAAATGTTTGGGTAATTAGGTGGTTTCCAATACTTCAGCTTTTCAGAGTAGCTACAGAGTTAATACTATAAGTACTGTAAATGGGCATAATGCATTCATTGCACTTAAACTTTGCATTTCCACTGACAGTAGTTCACTTTCAAGTGCTTAAGAAAGAAGTTTAATTTTTTGCTTTGTTTTGTCTGTTTTTAAAGTCTCCTTAATGACATGAATTGGCCAAGGAATGTGAGTGAATGTGTGTGGGTGTTAGCTCAAGGCAGCGCAGAGGCTTGTGCTTTGGAAAAGCAAGATCTGCATTCTCACTTCACAGTTGCCATGAAATTCCGAATGTCCATGCTGTGTGGTTTAATGGAAACCATGAAGTTCCTAAATGACCGCAGGTTTGTTCCAATGTTGAGCACAAAACAAATGTTTCAAGTCATTGGCTGAGTTGCAGAAAAGGAGGGTCATGTTTTCAGGAAGCTAATCTCCTTTCCCTTTTTCGTTCATGGTTTGCATTTCTATGGCATTAGAAATGTGTTTCTAGTGAGGTACTGGAACTACTAATGCACAAACAAGGGTCCTTAGTTCCCAGGACTGAAAATATGTCTCTTGGAACCTAAAGTTTTATTCTCTTACATTTAGCGCTCAGGCCAGTGCAATAGTTATACCTCCTACAGTAAATAATTGGAAATTAGTTTGGTGAGACTAATGATTTGGATAAGGTAACAAGTCTAAGGTATAGATTCAAGTTTGCCCTGTAGAAAAACATGCATTCATTCACTGTCTGCAGCAGATTAACAGAGAAAAAGGAAGTGAATGCCTATACTTCATTTTGTTCAGCTTTTGAAGAAGAAAGATAGGAATGAACTAGCCTTTTATTTTATTTTCTTTGCAAAATGGTACTTGGAGTTTCCTGGAATTGAATGTTTCAGAAAGGGCCCAGTGGCAGTGGAGGGCAACTTGGAGTCAGGAGACAACTGTGTGATACTGTTTTCTTTATCAGATGTTTTTGCAGTATTCTTACAAAACATTTCATTAATACTAAACAATAAGTTTTATTCACCAGCTGCAATGTAGTAGTATAAGTTTGCTTATTTTTGCTGTTACTCTTTTCCACATGCCTTCATTTCTTTTTGCCTTTCTCCCATGCCTCTCAAAGTGACATTTTCAGCACATCAAAATAGAAGAGATTTTTGTGTATTATTACCTGTACTGCTAATGCTGCAGTAGAAATAAAAGCATTGAGAGTGCTAGACAGGCTTGTTATTTTGAGAACTGAATATTATAGACCAGGACATTTAACCCTGAGAAAAAGTTTTTACAAAAGAAAAGAGCTAAGGACAGAATTTTACTGGCTTTATAGAAGAAAAGGAATGTTCTCTACAAAGGAAGCCAAATTCACTTCTTTCCAGACTCAAGGACTTTTACTCAGGCCATAAGGTGCTTCCTCCTCCCTTCTGAAGAAGTTATTTCAAGAAAGGGAGCTGGGAAGCTTCTATTATTCCCTGTTAAACTGTGGGTTAAACATAAAGGGAATGCCTGTTTGTTCTGTGACTGTGAATCTGCTGAGAAATTTTTTGAGGGGATTAAAGCATAGCTGTGCCTGAATGAGTCCAGCTCAGATACTTAAATGGCATATAAATCCATGGAATCCAGATTGTCATCTTCCTGATATTTTCTTGCCATCTTTAATTTAGATCATATAAAGTATACTGTTATGAATAATTTTCTTGTTCTGACACCTGTTCGGTTTTGCATTTCTCTGCATTTTTAGCTAACTATACAAAGTGCCGTTTGTAAGGAGAAAATTCAGTGCTGATCTTCATCCATTAGCTTTGATAGGCAGTGCAAGATGTATACATGCTACCTCTACATAGTGATTAAGCTTACTGGGATAGTAGAGAGAAGGATTTTTGCCGTCTTTCATGATGTTTTTTGTTACCCTACATGATAGCTCACTGGCCAGTGTGCAGAGAGAAAAGACAAGAGAGTAAGACCTAGTGAATGTTTCTAGGAGTGCATGTACCTCAGGCAGACACAGAAATGCATGTATGTGCAGCATGCCCACATTTATAATGTGGCATTGTATAACACTACATGCACCCGTTAAGAAAAAAAAGGCAAAAAGAAGAGTCGTGCTGACATTTAGCTGAATTACGCTGGAGACTTTACTTAAAAATGTGGTTTTATGCTAATGGAGAAGTGAATTTTCCCCTCAAAAGAGATGTTTTCAATGTTCGTATAGCAAAATCTCGTGTTTATTTGTTTGTAGTTCCCTCTGGATGTCAGAGGTACACTGCCCCAGAAATAGAGCGTTCAGTGCCAGCAGAATGGCAAATATTTCTTCAGAGGAGACAGTTCCTCTCTGTAATGGCTCTGTTTCTCCTGTGACTCTCTGCTGCTGGTCCACCTGGCCCAGCTGGAAGGAAGGGTCATGGGAGCACAAGGCTGGGTATCATCTCCAGTCTCGGTCCTGCAACAGACTCCTCAGCTATCAGACCACACTTCACTAATACAAGCAGAGAGGGAGGAGGAGGAGTGGATCCTCCTCTGGGGTAGTAGTGCTTCTCTCCAGGCCAGAGAGAGATAATGAGAGAGTAAAGAAAGGTAATGGGAAACATAGTGGTCTCCTTTACTTTGTGCTTTTGTGGAATCTGTAGAACCAAATTATTTCTCTGTTGGTTTGCTCGTGCTTTTTCCCCTGCCTTGTCCTACAAACATATATCTTCTCATCCTTTTCTCTTGGGTGGGAAAAAAACCCAAACCCTCACATTCTTTTCTATGACACTTTTGCTATGGAATAATATGTTTTTGTAGAAATACATGTGCTTACCTACTTCCGTTGCTTGATCTTTTGCATTTTGTACTTTAAGCCTAAAACTTAATACAAGAAATAAAAAAAACCCTTCAAAAAATGTATGAGAGAGTATGACTTACAGATAAAAAGACAGGAAATTCAGAATTAGGGCATGAAGCATAACACTGCTCTTAACTCATAATTTTTTTCCTGTAATGCTGACATGATTTAAGGGCGTGCAGTCAGCAAGTTACATCTTAATGCTTATTTTTATAGATTGTACATATTTAAGTGACACTGACTAATATTAACCCAACATTTATTTATTTATTTATTTTTGTTGTTGTTTTTAAATTAAATATTAAAATCTTTCACGGAGGTCTATGAAACCTACATTATGTAGTAAAGGCATAGTTTTTCCAGTTGATCATAGTGGGGACCCATTTTCTCCAGAGGCTAGGAAGGCTCCATGAAGCTATTTGGCCGGCTAAATAAATGATGCTTAAACAGATTTTTGAAATATCAAATGAGTACCTGGTAGGATAGAGAGTTTCGTTGTCAGCCAGAAGGATGTTATCATGATGATGATCTTGATTTTTCAAATAACTTGTTTTCTCCAGTTTGCTTACCAGTTAGATTAGATAAAAAGATCCAGTACAAGAGCTTGTTTTTTTGTTGACTTGTTTCAGAAATGCTATCTTTCAGAAGGGAAGGACCCTTTTTCTGTTAAGGAGTTATTTAGCCTTTTTTTTTTCTTTTTTTTTTTTTTTTTTTTTTTTTTTTTGTCAAAGCAAGATATCTTTTAATACATCTATTAAAAATATAGACAAAACAGTATGGCTAATCACCAGCAGAGTTTCCCTGCTGCATGTGATGATATTAGGAAAGCAAAGTCACATTGTCATGGAACAGTGATTCCATTTTTTCCTTTTCAAATGGTACAACTGATTCAATTGCTGTAGCCTTTTGGAGAGGGTCCTGTGGTACCTTGAAAGCTATGTTGTTTTAAGACATCACTTTTTGAGTCTGGGTGCAAACTCAGACTGTATTTGGTCCATAAAAACATAGTTCACCCATTAAATGTCACTATAAAACTGATATTACAGAACTTTCCTTTGTTAAATTTGTATGCTTACCTCTATGTTTGAGAAACCTTTTCTCCTATCTAGTTAGTACAGATAGGATTAATTTGATGAAGTAAGCTCTTTTAGGCCAGCGCCACCATCATGAAAACAGTTCACTAATTTTCCGGCCTTTGTTGTATACTAAAGGTCTCATCTGATCACAAAGTGATCAGCTTATGCGGTGGTTATATACTCATGGTAAGGGCCAATGTTAGTCTTTCAGACTGTGTGTGACTTCAGCTTTTCTTTTATGGAGTCTTGTAAATAATTGTAATTTCCTTTGGGTGCCTGGGCATATCTTGTAACTTAATCAGGACTTTGCAAAGTTTCCTGACACTTCCAGTTTCGTTTTAATTTGAGCATGTCAAAACATCCTATTGCTTTAAGAATTTCTAGCTGAATTTAATAACTCACAGCGGTTCACTGTAAGTAACTGTCTTTTTAAAGGAACATAATCTAGTCAGGAGCTCTGTGTAGCAGGAATTTAAGGTATCATTCTGCAACTTAGAAGGTGCACTGAATTACTGAAATGTCCCTGTGTATAAAGATTTTTAAAAGTTATGCTACAACTTCCGTGCTAAACAAATGAAAAAGTTGAAGGAACTTCCCTCAAAGTTTTCTTTTGTGTTCCTCATGATATTTCTGATACTTTGCATGCCTGGTGAAAGTTCGTAATGTTATATGTGGGGTGATTTTCTGTTTTTTTAACTCTTCTGTGCTTTCAGAACACACATTTGGCATATATATACCAAAGGATGAAATTCCATTAACATTTTTTAATGTTGATTCACATAAAATATGATTGGTATGCAGGAAATATTAGTTCCATTTGCTTAGTAGACTGAGACTGCATGTTCAGCCTCACAGAAAGTGATGATCTAGTACCTGAACTAAGAGCAGTTCTAAAAGGCTGATTGTATTCTTGAATTTAATAAGTATACAAAGTTCTGTTGAAGTAATTATTAGGTTTTTATTCAACCTCAGTCTGAAGTATTACTGTATATATAAATTGGGCCAAAAACAATAGAGACAGTAACCCTAGCTCACCCACACTCAAGTTGTTTATAACTGATAAGCTTGATTCCTTGCCCAGTTAATATAATTTGGATCTTGCATTTACAAAAGACCTACATGTTAGCCACCAACTGAAATTGAGCCTAAAATATTTTTTAGGCCATTCAGATATCAACTGATATTTTTAAGTAATGTTGCAGGAAGGCCATTTCTCTTCTCTGGCTAGTTTCTGATCTAAAAACTCTCAAATGGTGATGGAGTCTTAATTTCACAGCACCAAGTGTCAGGAATCACATGTCATTACTCTGCTAGAGTAACCATGTGAGTTGAATTTGGCCCTGTCTGCTGAATGTAACTTGTTCTTCTGTTTGCAGTTTTGGATGTACCAGGAGCACTTAAAAATTCAGTTTTCTCTGTCACTTTAAAATAGCTCCGCACTCTTGATTGAAATTAGATTGAATGAAATGAGGTGATATAATTTCCCTAAATGATTTACTAAGTACCTTTCTTAAAAGAACTGTTCCGCTGTGTTCCCTGAACTTTGCTGTTATACAACTAGCATTTACAGCTCTCTAACAAATACACACTTCATCAGATATAATATGTAATTGGAGGGGAGAGCAGGAGGAGTTTCTTTCTAAAGTTATGTGAACTAAGTTTTACTGGACATGAATGAACATCAAATTGTTTGGTTTGGGTAAGCAAACAGAAGTCTGAAAAATAACCCAAACCTATTAGGAGCCAAAGGGTACCTTCTCCTGATGAATCTTTCTCTGATCTAGCTTATGGGGTGAGGGAGAGGGATGGAGCCCTAATCAGGATTTTGGCTTGGAGTTTTCAGGCTACACATTTACACTGAATAATCCAGAAAATGCACACTGCATTAGCAGTTGTAAGAGGGTGGACCCTTTGTCCTACTAATACACTGATGATTTCAATAGGAAATGTTCCTTTCAAGAAAATAAGGTTGACACCAACAATAGTTCACTTCTATACATGAAGTGTAATTGTGCCAGTTTTTGCTCTGTCATCTGAGCATCTTTTTAAGTTCACTCACTCAGAGGTAACTGATGCTAAAATGGGTAGTCTTCAGGAATGAAAAAAAATGTAGCAAACATCTCACTTAGGCTTCAAGTAGGACAATGGTATTACTCAGGCTTAAACTGAAGTGCCAGGGACATACAAGGCCTTTTAGTGGAGAATATAACTGCAGATCTCTCCAAAAACCTTTAGATAAGCAAAGAATGATTTCTTTCCACTTGCTTGTGAAAATACAACCCTGGGCTGTCCATAAACCTGAAACGAGAAAGGAGATGCTGTTCTCATGAACTGATAGCCTTTAACATCCTATAATAAATTGTAGATTGTAGTTAGCTCTCAGGAGCCAAGGGAATTAGGATCAAACTGTATACAGACATGGTTAATGCAACCTATCTACACCTATTTCAAAAAAAGATTGATTGCAATGTGTTATTCATAATACAAGCATTTGCATGTAGAGTAAGAACATCTGCATTTGCATTAGGCTACAGCCACACAACTCAGCTCATCCAAAATAACCGTATTAAAGTGAGTGAATTTAAAAAGATGCTCAGATGCTCATGTCCTTTCTCGTCCTTTCACAAGCAAGTGGAAAGAAATCATTCTTTGCTTATCTAAAGGTTTTTGGAGAGATCTGCAGTTATATTCTCCACTAAAAGGCCTTGTATGTCCCTGGCACTTCAGTTTAAGCCTGAGTAATACCATTTTCCTACTTGAAGCCTAAGTGAGATGTTTGCTACATTTTTTTTCATTCCTGAAAACTACCCATTTTAGCATCAGTTACCTCTTCTAGAGGTGTGTGAATTCCAAGTCCGTATGACTTGCTTCTTTTCACCACGTTTCATAAAGATAAGTTGGTTCTGTGTCCTTGCTATAAATTCCTATTGAGAGAGGTGTCTGCTTTACACCTCAGTCAATAAATTTCCTTTTTGGTTTCCTTCCCTCATGGTTATAGCTTTTCTTGAGCATCTGCTTTCTACAAACTGGATGTCTGCTTCTGTTCATAAAAAAACAGATTCTGTGTATGAAAAATGCTCTTTCAGTATTTTTTAGAGAAAATTTCAATGAGGCTAGTCACTGTAAATATGCTGGGAAAGCAAATGACTAACATAATCCATCTGAACTTGCTGTAGTTCAGCAAACACCCAGAAACTGGAAGGAGTCAATGGATAGTCTTTAAAGTCTTGCTTTTCTGGAGTTCTGATAATTGAAACCCAGAAGGCTACCACAAGGCATTCGCTGCAGCTGCTGTTATAATCCCACTGTCCAGATACCAGTGCTTATCTAGACTGTTCTGTCTTTGGTAATAGGCCTCTTCATTGAAAGGTACTCAAATATTATCAGTACATATTCAGCTACATAGGGGTTTTCAGGGCTTTTCTGAACTAATTCATATACTTAATGAAAATACGTTTGAGAGAAGTAGTGAGCAAGCTGGGATATTCTCAGTGCCTGTGTTTGCAAAGAATAGTACATAAGTTTCATGTTTATTCTCAGTTTTAAATAAGCTATCAATGGAATCCTAAAGTGTTTTTCCCATTTTTTTTAGTAATTCATTTGTTTTGTTAGCCTCATAGATTTATTGTTCTGAACATTATTCCTTAAAAATGCTGCATTTTTGGCAGAAATACATAGCAAAAGTTAATCTTCTGAATGCCTAAAGATTTTTTAATGCAAGAAAGCTGAATCATAAAGATCCTTTCATTGTTCGTAGACTTTCCTCTTTTCTGCTGTAAAATATTAGTATTAGAAATAATTACTTTTTTTGTCTTTTTGCCTTATATCCATATTACTGATACAATATATCTTTATTAATTGTAAAGTGATTGAAGCATTTTACTGAATCACTGTGATTTCTTTTTTGCCAAAATGTTTCTGATGATTAGCTGTAGGATTCTGCTTTAAAATTAGTCTTTGGTAAAAGATACATTAATGCACTGCTGGCAAAGCTCAGGTTTCCTTGTCTAGTTTAGTTATGGGATGACTAAATTGTAGTTGCACCAGTTCTGAGCAAACAGACAAAAAGGAAGGTAGCTAACCATCTTGCTGTGCGTGAGTAGTTAGAGGGCAAGCAGACACCATGCACCTTGACCACCTATTATGAAGCTTTTTGCTGCAATGTCAAGTGAAAGCGAGTTAATTGGGTGAAGCTGTAGAGCATGTTAGGGGCATGGTAAAGGGTTGCTGTCTGACAGCTGAATGTCAGCAGAAGCTAGTCAAGTGTGGCTGAGAGACAGAGACCTGTCACAAAGTTCATGTGGACTATAGCACAGTTAGGGAGATGAAATGTGGTTCTGTCTCACTTTCTCCCTCATTGCATTCAAGCACCTTAAGATTTCACACTGTATGTGTCAACCCTTGTTCTCTAAGCTGTTTTCTTCCAACAATTCTGCATTCAAATGATTGGACAGAAGATGCTAATGTTTGGCAAAATGAATGTAAATACACTTTTTCCTCTTTTTCTGCTAGAACGGCAGTACACATGCAACTCAAGAAACTTTGAAGGCTTACGTCAGACAGTCACCCTGCCTAGGAGTTCAGCTGATGACTGAATACATTTCTCAGGAGAATATGAGGCTTGACACCTTAAACTGTTAAATTAAATAGGGAATGTTTTTGCACTAGCACTGGCAGGAAAAAAGGCTAAGTGGGGAGGTCTTCTCCATGAGCTGCTTGTGACTCAGGATGGTATTGAAATCATGTGCATTTTAGCCTCTGGTTGTAGTCTTTCTCTCCTCTTCTTGCTGGAAAGAAGCAAGACTGTGAAGGCAACCATCAGAGATGCACATACTGGTCAGAGGCAGTGAGGATCTGTGGGAAAACTCATGTACTAAGGAGAGGCTTTCCTGGAACTCAGAGGAGCATTGGTTGAAGATGACAACAACGTCATACACTGATGCAAAGCATGGAGAACTGGCACAACAATTTAATAAGAGTACAGTATACCCTTCAATGTTGGTTGCAATACACAGCACAAAATAAACCAATAGCTATTCAGGTTAGCTGGTCAGGTTAAAAATAGATCAATAAAAGTCGCCTTTATTCTTCAGGAAGTGGAAAGATACTGGTAAGTAGCATGGACGAAAAGTCTCTCATTGTGATGATGCTGTATTCCATTACTAAAGAATTTGGAAACTTGGATCAAAATCAAAATGCAGACCAAGCATTTCACTATGAAAATAGTGCACTACATAATTTGCGTAATGTTTTGGTATTACTAAAGTGCAGTACAGAGAACTTGACCTGAAAAATGGAAACTTTCAGGTGTTTTCCAAGGCAGTATTTGGAAGAAAAACATACTAAGCAGGCTGTGTGGTGGACTTTTGCCAAAATATTTAGAAATTATCAAAATTAGCAGTGCAAAATCAAATTCTTAATCATCCAGACAACAAAACATTGAAGATAAGGTGTTCATCTGTGATAATCCATCTGATCACATGTTCTTCAAATATAGCAAGTTGAAGTGTGTTTGAAACATACCAGATTTGAATAAAGTAGGAGTTTCTTTCAGAAAAATAAATACAGTATTATGAAATTTTTCTCTTAATTGTTTTTAATTTGAGTTTCTAGAGAGTGATTCCACTGAACACTTTAAATGCTAAAGCACTATGAAAGCAGGAAAAAAATTATAAATTCCAGATATTTCAGAATCCTTTGTTTGCATAAAGCTCCTGAAAGTGGAAAAGGGAATTCTTTGCTAATGAAGAAAGCTTTTACTGTTGTTGGCTAGCAGCACCCAAAGAAGAAAGTGTGGTGTGCGTCTACCTTTGTAACTTAATATGTATTGAGTTGGCAAACCACTGAATTATTTTCTGATAGTAAGTGTTTGTGGAATCCAGGCAGGAGTACTGACAATTAAAATTTATACTGGATATTACTGTGTTACTATTTTGTGCTTGTGTCAAAGCACCAGTTTAGTCCTACTGCCTCCGCATACAGAATTGCAAAATCCTTGACATGGGAAAAAAACTCTCCTTTTTTGACTCGCATACATTTTTGCTTTGACAAAGTTTGCTAACTAGCTTTATATTACAATGACACCAAGTAGCTCTATTTCCCATTTGAAGCACAGTTTTTTAGCATTTTCATCAATCTGCTGTTTTATTTGACAGAGAGTGAGAAATGGCCTACTTCCATGGCCTACTTTTGACCTACTTCCAACAAAAAAAGATTAAGCAGCATATCAGAAGTCCATGGTAATTGCCATGGTGAGGAAAAGGCAACTTAGTGTTGGCAATAGCAGTCTGAGAAGGAGGTTCTGAGTGATCCAAAATTTGGCATCTTTTTGTGGGGAAATAGAAGGTTTTCCACAATAGTGCTGCAAAATGGTTATTAAAAACAAGCACTGTCTCCACAATGAGAGATGGGAGAAGCTGAAAAGAACATGACTGGCCATTTGGATTGCAGTTTATTGGTATTACTGTGTATGTATATGTTTTGGAGTTGGGACAAGGGAAAGAGATGAGAAGGGATCATTACTGGAAATCAATTATGGAGAAATATATTGACTCTCCCCCACTTTCCCCCATTACTCTCTGCATCTGTGCTTGCCTTGTGCTTCTTCCTACTCATGAGTGGCTGTGCTACAGCCTCTTCAGAGGTTTTAGGGGATACTGAAATTCAAAAGAAAATGCTGGCGTCCTCTGTTGACGGGCATCCTCACGTGGCATCCTCACGTGGTCAGCTGATTTTCAGTAGGTCAGCCTTTGGCCTTACAGTTCAGCAGGTGATACAACACTGAGCTTATCAGTAGCCTGTACATTTGATCTGCACCCAAGGCATGCCCATAGCTGATTCTTGTATTATATTTTTTGTAATTTCAGTATTACTCTTTCTGCCTTTGTATTCCGTCCCTTACCACAGTCATCTTCTGTTCTGACTCTAAGTGGTTTTGTTTCTTAACTACCTTTGTCAAAATGTTATATGCAAGCTTGTTATTCACAGCTCAGAAATCTTAACTCATGAAGACCATTACCAGTTTTTACTATTTTGGTTTTTTATAACATTGCATGTTATAAGTGTGAGTGTTAAGAAAGTGGAAGGGAAGTGTGAGCAACGGTATTCTGAAACTGAATATTTGAAAGCAGTTTAAAGTGACAAAAATTAATGGTAGAAAATCTCAAAATTGGAAGGAGGTATTGTTGTAGCATGCACATAATAGAGGAAAATGGAAAAGTTGCCGTGAGTTATTACAGTAAAGGTTATTGTTCAGTAAAATTTTCCTTGCATAGACTTTGAAGGCTGAAACCATGGGGACTGATTTGTGGTTTCGGCTCTGGTTATAGATTTTGTACTGCTACAACTGAAGATAAACGATATACTTCTAACAGTGGATTGTAATTTTCTGTTTGCACCACTGTCACAACGTGTGTAGTCTTCTGATTCCAGGTGTCAAACTGTGCATATTATTCCGTAAGTATTGCTATATAAAAGCAAAATGGGGTGCCTTTGATCACAACACGATGCTTTTGAAGAGACTGACATTTCAGTAAAAACATACATAAGGGTACAATATGTGACAGTATTGTAATATTCCCTCACAATATCATACATACTAAAGCAGCACACTTGAAGTCAGTTTTAACTTTGGTGTAACAGCTTATATTTCGTGAGACAATCTGTAAACTAGTTCCTAAATATGATCATAGGTTAGTCACCAAAGAAAAACAGCAGAGTGTAATTGTTTTAGAAACCTTTTTCCATATCTATTACTAAAAAATGGCTTAAGTTGAATCTGGTTTAGAGAGCAATTATTTCATAATCTAGACTAACCTTTCATATTTCGGTTTTGGGGAAGACATGTTTTATAAAGTTAGACTGTCAGATTTTGAAAAACAACTGTGCGACGTGACCAATTACTGTGTTCCATAAACATTTCTAGAGCCTATTTTGGCTAGATGTGTTGTGTCCTAAATATCTATTTACCTGATGAAGTGTAACAGTTTAGACAAAATCATTTACAACTTATTGAGTAAATAAGTGCTACGCTAAAGATTTACCTGAACAGGGCCCTTATTTAAGATACATAATTCCTCTTCTAAAAATTACCTAAATGCATATTTACATGATGGATTATCATTACAGCTCTGGCCTAGTCATTTGAGTTTGTCAGTTTAATACATGTTTTAGAAAGGTGTCTAAATGCAATAATGTTGAAAGGGGTCTGTTGGGGGAATTATAACTGCCTTTAAAATTCCTGCATTCAGGTAAGTGTTCAGCCAATGTGTATTGTAACAGTTCCAAATGCTTTTTTTTTTTTAACCTATAGAATGCTATTTTCTTATTCATCACAAATGTGTATAATAGTATGGAATCAAAACAGTTCTTATCAATAACAGCCAAGATATTTTTACATCAGTCACATTGCTGTAAGAGCCAGTTTCTCTTCTGTTCAATAATAGTATTCTGTTCTTGGTATGAAGTACAGCAGAGGATCTGGGCAACTAAAACAGAGCTTTTTTCCCCCAACAGTGAAGCTTTTACTGTAACATAGTCTATTCACTTGCTGCCAATCATTAAGTTTCATACTTTTTTTTTTTTTTTTTTGCAACTCTCAAAGGAAATCTGCTTTCTTATGCCCTTACTTAGATTTTTGATGTCATACTCTTCAAAAAAATCACTACACCTGTAAAAAATGTAGTGTGAGAGGGCAATGGTAGCAGGTGATTTTTAATAATTATGGTACTCTGATTTATTGAGACACTGAAAGCAGTACAAACCAATATGTGTAGATTAGTATTTGATATTTGTTACCCAGAGTGAAACCACTTTATAGCTTATGTCTTAGTGACTTCATTTACTTACACTCAGAAAAGTCTTTTAGAAGTACACAGTTTATTTGCATATTTTAATATTGTCGTATTTTCATATGAATGACTGACTTGAAGAGAATTTTGTCTATGCAGTCAGCTAATTAAAACATGCAGACAACAAACTGTTAATTGCTATAACAGGTGGATGCTGTTATTGAGATCTCATTTCAAATGTGCAGATATAAATGCAGCAAGGCGTTTTTGTGCTTTTTGTAGTTCCCATTCTGCATAGTGTTGAACAGGGAAATGCTAGTGTTACAGATCAGTGACTGCCACTTCTGTTGGTTATCTCATCCTTGTAACCACCAGAGTTCAGCAAACTCAAGAAACTATATCATTTTAAATATCTCCCTGAAACAGTCATCTAAATCTGTTGCCAAATGGGTTCTTTACAAAAGTCTAGCACAACCTAGCTGTTCTGAGCAGCTACAAGATAGCTTGTGGTGCATCAGGAGAGCGAAAGAGTCCCTATCAAAGGAAACTGTTGAAGTAGATGTTAGAGGCAACCATTGATTTTTCTTCAGCAGTAGTAACAGACGAAAGGGGAGTCTTGCGTAAAGATGTGTTTCTACATCTGATTGAATGTCGAGATTTGTTGAAATATGAATAAATACACACACGCGCTCTCACTCTGTCTCTCTCTCTCCCTCCTT